>NC_133657.1:186472797-186661407 GCF_009905375.1 Apium graveolens
ATTAGAACATGCTTACCATTAAAATAAGCATACATCAAATTAAAAGCACAAGACATACAATCAGGAATACCACATGCTTTATGAGAGGGATTAACAATAGGCAACTTATGCATGGTAGACATGGCATTTGTGTTATCTAACTCATGTGTGTCTGAGTTAGTCTCAGTTGCTTTCACAACTTTGACTGGAACCTTTGACAAACTTGACTTGGAGACAGCTTTCTCATTAGCATGATCTTCAGCACGGATTTCTTCTTGAATAATAAATGAGGTCTCATCAAATGGTTCAGCAATTGATTCTTTATAGAGGGGTTCATCAATACCCTTAAGCACATGTGGTACTTCCCTGCCTTTAGCACAGACATGAGGAGGGGAGTTTATGCCTAATTTTCCAATAGCAACATTGTAATCATAACCTATTCCAGATGTTTGATTAACAACTTGCTTATTGTAAAACTCTTTGGACTTCGAACAAGAATTAAAGTAAGCTTTAACCTTAGCCTCAAGACCGGTGATCTTGTCTTTGAGAATAGTTTCGAGTTGTCTATAACAGTCAACTCTATTCTCTAGAAAAGATACTTGTTCTTTTAATTTATCTTGATTAATGTGCACAAGTCTTAATTCATTGACCTCTTTCTCAAGGTCTTGGATTTGTTGATTTGACAATTCATTATCACGACGAGCACAATCTAAGGAACCTCCTAGATGATAAACTAATTCAGCATCAGTAAATTTTACCTCTTTTCTTGACGATGAGGTGTTTGCATCACTAGCCATGAGAGCAAGATTCCCAACTTCTTCATCTTCACTGTCAGTATCATCCCAGCTTCTTCCCTTTGCCAGGTAAGCCCTTTCAGATTTACTCTTCTGATTAGAATCGTAAGAGTTCTTCCTAACTTGTTTTGGCTTCCTGCATTCTGTGGCAAAATGTCCCAACTCATTGCAGTTGAAGCATCGAATGGTGCTTCGATTAACCATCCCTGTTTTATACCCACCACTGTTGGTGTTAGAGGATCAAGATCCACCTTTCTAGAATCTGTTGTAGTTGGACTTGTACTTGAACTTGGGATTCCTTTTGAATCTGACATTTGAGAATCTCTTGACAATCAGGGCCATTGACTCATCCTCCAATTGCTCCAGTTCTTCCAAGGAATAAAAATCATCTCCTGATTGATTTGTAGTAGGAGGATCAAATTCTGCTACTATCACATTTTCTTCAACTTGGAAGACTGTACCATTCTTTCTGACTGTTGAGATTGTTGTTGATATTGTGGTTGTTGTTGTTCATCAGCTACTAGAGCAGTAGACGTGCTGACCACTCTTCCTTTCCCGTAAACTTCCTTCTGCTGAATCTGCTCCAACTCATAAGTCTTTACACACCATAGAGCCTTTCCAAAGAAATCTCACTCAGATCTATTGCTTCTCTTATGGAAGTGATTCTATGTTCGAGATGAGTTGGCAGTGTTAAAAGGAACTTTTTGTTGACCTCCCTGATGGAATAGTATTTACCATTAATGTTCAGGTTGTTGATCAATGCATTGTACCTCTCAAACACTTCAGTGATTCCTTCTCCTGGATTGGAATTAAAGTATTCATACTCAGAGGTTAGGATTTCTAACTTGTTCTCCCTAACTTCCTCTGTGCCTTCATTAATAACTTCAATAGTTTCCCAGATATGTTTGGAATCTTTACAGTTCATCACATGTCTATTCATCAAGGGATCAAGGGAATCTACTAAAATTAATTGAAGGCTAGCATCCAGGGAGGCTTCTTCTTTTTCAGCAGGAGAAGAATCCTCAGGATCTTTCACATAAGTTCTTGCTTTGGTAATCACCACTTCATTTTCTATTACCTCTGGTTCAATAACCATCGGAATTTTAGGACCCTTCTTTAACACTTCCAGATATTTGGAATTTGCAACTTGTAAAAACAATAGCATCTTCTTCTTCCACATAACATAATTTTCTTTATCGAATAGTGGAATTTTAACGGTTCCAACTTTTTGTGTAGTCATTATGAATTTTTGAGTGAATAAAAAATTCAAGGAGTGAAAGAAACACAAAAGTCTAGGATCTTGATTTGTACGTTAATCAGAAGGCTCTGATACCAATTGTTAGGTCCCAATATGTTTGTAGAAGGGGGGTTGAATACAAACAATACCGTTTAATCGAATAAAATGCGGAATAAAAAGGTGAAACAAAATTCAAGTTAAATAAAACTATTATTAAACTTGAAAGGTGTTACAACAACGGTATCGTTTACAAGGGATTAATCTCAAATCAATTATTACAAATCTAGAATAAATTCAACATGAACTTTTTCTATTTTTTGCAAAAAAAAGATTAAATGCTAAAAGAGATTTGAGATTAAGTTCTAGGGATTTCGATCCGCTAGATAGTTACACAAGAACAAGAAAAGTATTTCTAGTGGATTGGATTTAACAATAAATACTAGAAATAAATGATCTGTGTAGTTTGCAATAATTTCTCTGCAGGTTCTCTTGTTCTGTGTTTTGCTGTTGAATATTCAATGTTGTGTTCTATTGAAAATGATCTGCTTTCTATTGTTTAAGTAAACAAAACAATCCAATTGAATCAGCAAGACTTTCGGCAAGACAATCAAATGAACTGGCATGACAATCCATTTGAACTGGTAGGACTTTCGGCAAGACAATCCAAATGAACTAGCATGACATTCGGTATGACTATTGATTGTCATACCGATTGTCTTCCTAATATAAAAGATAGTCTTGCTGGATTAAAACAATTTTAATCAAATAATAATTCTGAATTAATTAATCAATTAATTCAATTAATCAATAAATTAATCTTTGCAGATTTAATTTATTTTCTTAATTAAATTATATGGCTTAATTATTTAATAGAGAATTAATATCAATCTTGAGCAGCAACCATTCCTCTGAAAATCTTCTGAAAATCACTGTCAATTACGAATCAATTCCACCACTTCAATGTTGACACTCGATGTACTGTCTGGTTCATGAGTGACTAACTTCTGTGACGTTTCTTTATGCCTTGACCTTGATACTCTTGATTTTCTTCAGACTAAATCCTTGTAATTAATTGATACCTTGACGAGATCTCTGTCACTTGATTAAATCCACAATCTTGATTTATATCACTGAGGCTTGATCAATTTCTTGAGCTTCTTCCAGTGAATTAAGTCATCAAGTCTGTAGATGAACAATGTTACTTAATCCTTTGACATATGTTACTCTGTGAGATCTCTCTGACGATAGATCCACTATTTACTTATTACATTCTTATTTGAGTTGAGTTAAATCCTCGAATAAACAAATAGGCTATAACATATGCCTTTCATTCACTCTCTGGCATGTCAAGCACTTGCTGACCCACTCTGCTACTTCTCTCTTCATGTTAGGCCACCAATAATATTCCTTAAGGTCACGGTACATCTTCGTACTTCCTGGGTGGATTGAATATCTGTAGCTGTGCACTTCGTGCAGCAATTCGTCCTTTAACTCTTGCCCATTTGGAATCCAAATTCGGGACGCATACCTCATGATCCCTTTCTCGTTTTTCTCGCATCTCACTTCCTCATCGGTCAATGTTCCTCTTTCTTCACTCCTCTTCTTTTCCTGACATACTCGTATCTTTTCAGTTAGTTCTGGCACTAGCTTAATCTCAAATAATCCTTCTATTCCTTTACCGGTCATCCTCATGTCAATTTCCATTTTCTCAAATTCTTTCATTAATTCCTCAGATGTCATTATCATTTTTAGTCTTTCCTTCCTACTAAGGGCGTCAGCCACCACATTGGCTTTACCCGGGTGATACAAAATTTCACAGTCATAGTCCTTAATCAACTCTAACCATCTCCTCTGTCTCATGTTCAGTTCTTTCTGAGTACAAATATATTTGAGGCTCTTATGGTCTGTGTAAATCTCGCATTTCTCACCATACAGGTAGTCTCTCCAAATTTTCAGGGCAAACACTATGACTGCTAATTTTAGATCATGGTCGGGTATCTGCTCTCATACTCCTTCAATTGCCGAGAAGCATACGCTATAACTTTTCCGTGCTGCATAAGCATACATCCTAATCCTTTAAGCGATGTATCGCTGTATATCACAAACTCTCCCTTTCCATCGGGAAGAGCGAGCACTAGTGCTGACACCAGCCTCCTTTTCAGTTCCTAAAAGCTTTCCTCACATTTCTCTATCCATACAAACTTTTCTATCTTCCGGGTAAGTCTAGTCAGTGGACCGGCTATCTTAGCAAAGTCTTGCATGAATCTTCGGTAATATCCTGCTAAACCCACAAAGCTCCTAACCTCTGTTGGGGTAGTTGGTCTTTCCCAGTTAGACACCGCCTCTATCTTGGCAGGGTCAACTAACACTCCCTTGCTACTCACCACATGTCCTAAGAACTGAACTTCCCTTAACCAAAACTCGCATTTCGAGAACTTGGCATATAATTTCTCATTCCTCAAGATTTCTTTGACTATCCTCAAATATTCTGCATGTTCTTGCTCTGTCTTTGAGTAGATTAGAATATCATCTATAAAAACTATCACACATATATCTAGGTATTTTTTGAACACTCTGTTCATCAAATCCATAAAGGCTGCGGGTGCATTAGTTAGCCCAAATGACATGACTGAGAACTCATAGTGTCCATACCTAGTCCAAAAAGCAGTCTTCGGTATATCCTCAGGTTTAATTTTCAACTGGTGATACCCTGTCCTCAAATCTATTTTGGAAAAATGCACAGCTCCCTTGAGTTGATCGAATAGGTCATCAATCCTAGGGAGAGGGTACCTATTCTTAATAGTCAGCTTATTCAATTCTCGATAGTCTATGCATAATCTCATAATACCGTCCTTTTTCTTTACGAACAGTACTGGCGCTCCCCATGGCGACACACTAGGTCTTATCATTTTATTATCTAATAATTCTTGCAGTTGAGAAGCTAATTTCTTCATTTTAGCTGGGGCTAGCCTATATGGGGCCTTGGACAGTGGTGCCGTTCCTGGTGCTAATTCTATAGCAAATTCTATTTCTCTGTCGGGTGGCAACCCTGGTAAGTTCTTTGGAAATACATCCTCGAATTCATTTACTATGGGTATGTCTTGTATGTTAGGAACTTCCTTCTTCGTATCCATCACATAAGCTAAATAGGTCTCGTTACCTTTCTTTAACAATCTTTCTGCCTGTAGCATGGTCAGAAATTTATGGGTCTGTCATTGACCTCTAAACACTACTTCTTTTCCATTTTACACTCTTATCTTCACCCTCTTCCGTTCACAATCTATTTGCGCTCCATTACTGGATAACCAATCCATTCCTAAGATTACATCAAATTCTCCTAACGCAAATGGAATTAGGTCAACCTCGAAGTCTTTCCCTTCTAATTTTAACTTGCACTTAGGGTGTACTTGATTCACAGGAATTATTTCTCTGTTTGCTATTTCCACTTGTAATACCTCACGTAAGGGTATGGCATTAAGTTTTAACTTTTTAGCAAAATCTTGAGATATAAATAACTTGGTTGCTCCAGAATCAAATAGGACATTTGCATGTTTGGAATTTAACAGAAGGGTACGTGCTATCACGTCAGTGTTTCAGACAGCATCCTGAACGGTCATGTTGAAGGTCCTAGCAGCTGGGGGTCGGTTGGATGCAGCTGTGCTCATCCCTGAGACTGGGGGCTTCAATGTCGGGCAATCCTTTCTCATGTGTCCTACCTTCCCACATTGGAAACACGTCATTGGGTCGGGTGCAGTTATTGGCAAGGTGTCCGATTTGGTCACACATGTAGCATTTCAGAGGGGCTCTCGCCTGGGTGCACACTCTAAGGTGTCTCCTCCTACAGGTTTGACACTCTGGTATTGGGGCATGGGGTTGGCTATGAAACGTTGCCCTAGATTGTTCGCCGCCCTGACCAACACTCTCACTTGGGGCCTTTCTGAATCCGGGGCCTCTCGCAGGTTGGGACACCACTCCCCTGACGAGCATGCTTGGAAGGCTCCTGTTACCGGATCCTATTCATTGGCTTCCTATCTTCCTCTTCCTATATTCCTTTTCCTTCACACTCTGCTCACTGCCAGCTTCAACAATCGAAGCTTTCTACACTAAGGTGGCATAATCTGTCAGCTCTAGTACTGCCACTCAGTTTTGGATCCACTGTTTCAAACCAAGCTGAAACCTTCGCGCTTTCTTCTCTTCGGTATTCACGAACTCAGGAACAAATCGTGATAGCTCAGTAAACTTGGCCTCATATTCTGCCACAGTCATCCTATCCTGTTTCAACTCCAGAAACTTAATCTCCATCTGGGTTTCCATAAACTTATGGAAATACTTGTCTAAGAACAGTCGGGTAAATCTATCCCATAGAATCACAGCATCAGCTAGGTTTCGTTTGGACTCCCACCAGTAATTAGCTTCTCCTTTCATCATGTAAGAAGCAAAAATGGTCTTGTATCGTTCCTCTACACCTAGTATCTCGAAGGACTTTTCTATCTCTTTGAGCCAGGCCCGTGCTTCAACGGGGTCGGCAGATCCTAGAAACTCTGGGGATTTGAGAGATTTGAAAGCCCTGAAGGTAGTGGCTGTAGTCTGTTGGGCAGCATGCGGCTGTGGTAGAATAGGCTGTTGGTTCAGATTTGCTCTTAAAAGTTCCATAAACTCATTCATGGGGTTCCCTCCCTGATGGGTATCCTCATCCTCTTCTTCTACATATTCTTCCTCATCATATTCATCATAGTCTAGGTCCTCTTCACTTTCTTCATTCACTACATGGTCAGGTTCATTCCGTTGTTGGTTAACAGATTATGCGGGAAGTGCCCTGGTTCCTCTTCTACGGGGTGGCATTGTTCTGATAATGAAAATTTATCAATATAGTTGCAATTATTTTACAGTTGGTTTCATTTATTCTTATGTAAGCATGTCATTTACTATCTAGCATGTTTTTATCAGGTGCAATAATATCGAAATCCATTTCTAAATAACTACTAGATATATACCATAGGGTCTCTCACTTATATCTGTGGGATAAAACAACTAACCGAGTTCATACATGCCTTGATTATAATACATCATTACTTATCCTGAATACTGAAATGCAAATACATAAGCCGTGTACCCTAAAGGGCTAAGAACGTTATCTACTACTAGCTATCCTATCAAAATTGGTGACAAGTCACCCAGGTCCATAAATAGTCACTAGTCCCTCAGTCATTGTCACTGCGCGTGAGGTCACACACCCTCCTCATCGCTCCTGCCAACATCAGCTCTGCATCAACTCCGGGATGTATCCTCCAACCGCCATCATCCTCATCTGAACCCGGGTACGGAGCTCGATCCCATCAATCTCTCTGCGGGCTATGGCTGGGGAAGCAGCTCTGAAGTCCCCAAGGTATCCTATTCTGATGGCTCTCTCAGCTGTCAGTGCTGGCATAATTCCATAATGCGGGCATATGCCGTAGTGATCTCAGCGTTAAGCTGAGCCACCATCCAATCGTGTACAACTACATGCATGGTCACCGGGGGTGGTAGAGGTGAGTTTGGGTCGCTAGAGGATATGTCATAAGCCTCGTAGGTTTGTGCATCCATCCAATCCTACTCATCATCATCAGTATAGGGCAAAGGGCTCTGCATCCCTGGGTGTGGTGTAGGAAAGCGAACAGTTGGGAGAGGGTACATCTCTGTATCCCTCCATCCTAAGTCATCTCCCTGGGGCATCTTAACGTCATCAGCTATGGGGACAGGAAGGTCAGTCTTCTCCTTCGGGGTATCCTCAAAAGGGTCATCATCTGAATCATCAATGGGTGGGTCCTCCGGCTCGGGAGTAGGGTCACGCTCAGGGACTATAGCATCATCAACAGGGTCAACCTCCCTCATAGGCTCCACTGGTACCTGACACAATAGGCAAGGTGTTACTAACTTAGAATCGGAATTCCCTTGAGGGTTAAAACTGTCAAGACTACCCATGTAGCCCGACGACGAACTCGACTTGAGCTCTAATTGATTATTTATTATTCTTATGTCTACGTATTTTATATCCAATCGTTTCCAAGATTTGATAACCTAAGGCTCTGATACCATTTCTGTGGCGCCCCAAAATCCGGGGTTAGGAATCTCGGAGGCCGCCATCTAAATCACTATAAACCACATACCTCACATCACAAAATATAAATACTCATACTTTACGACCCCACACTTATCACACACACATACACTTATAGGTTATTGTCTTGGAAACGAACCATTCATTACTAGAGTAAATCAAACCACAAAGTGATAATTATTATAACCCAAAAGTAATTAAGTCTTACCGGGGAATAATCTTTAAGTAAGGCTAGTCCGTCGGCCAAATATATGTTTCTTATTTATTAGCTTACATAAGTCATACTTATAAATAAGCTGAACTAAAAACAACTGAAAGCCAATCCAGCTTATTCGGACTACCTGTGGTACAACACCAAACAACCTACGGAACAGCTGGCCATTTCCTACCCATTTCCTGGCTGTGAGTCTCATGGTAGGCATCTTGATTCACTGTTGTGTTGTGTCAATTTAAGAAAATAAGTGTGAGCTATAATGCCCAGCATAATAATGTATAGTATGAAAATGACTGTATGATAAACTCACGTAAAACATCATATATGATAATTACGCTTTATTCAAAAATAGTTTCCCTTGGTGATACACACCTTCTTATAAAAACAATCCTTTAGTGGATTTTATTATCCTTCGAATACCTTAATAGTAAACTCAGCACCTAGGCCTGGGTTACGGTATTGCATCACAATTCCAATTGGAAGAATATGACACTCGTTGGAGCCACCGCGTACGATGATCAGTCGTAATATGATAATAGTAACTTTTTCTACTAGTAGAGTGACGACACCTTCGTATCCCGGTTATCACCCTGGCCGCATTCGGGCTACGTGTCCCATTTTGGGTATACACATAATTCACAAGTTCCTGAGTACATAGAGTACCTTCACCTGCGTACCTTTGGTAGTCCATCTAGTACACATAGTACCAGAGTCTACCCCTCCCTTGTCCTTTAAATGAATTCTATCATATCTCGAGAACTCGAACCACATCGAAGTTCCCCTAAGCGTTTTGCTTGTTGATAGAAATAACTTATCTTATTAGGGTATATATATATGTATACGTACTTCTGAAATTTTTGGAGGAAGTACTAAGGATGTGAGTTGACCGTTGTCAACAGATAATTAAATAAAGGGGGGGTTTCTCTTTGAAACTATATTCAAAATATTTAAAATAAGTTGAGATGATATTTTTTGACGATCCGAAATTATTCGAATGATTTTCCGAAAATCAGAAAGTATTTTAAATCAGGTTCTATGATTTTTAAATCATAAATAAACCCTTTAATAAATAATAATTAATTAAATGATAATCGATAAATAATTAAACCTCAAAGGAGTTTACTTTTAAAAGAATATTTAAAATAATATTCCTCAACTAATTTATGTTTACGTAATTTAATAACTTTTAATGTTTAATCGGTTTTGAAATAAATAATCGTTGGGATATGCTTCTCCCATAATAAATGAGTAGGTATATGATATTTATTACTAGAACGATAAAATATAGTTGAGGGAATACGATCTTTGGAAACCGTTTTAATAAAAGTTCTAGGTGTTTTAATGTTTCGTAAGTGGACGTTGCGTCCCTTAATACGTAACTACTATGGACTTTTAATCGTCCCGTAATATCACCGGAATGATTCCGGGGTTTTTATTTTGAAATCCTGACCGACTCTCGGTCTTATAATAATACGTCACGCTTATAGCGGAATTAAACATTTCACGATATATACTTATCGTACAACATCGCTACATTATGCGAAAATTCAGTTACTACGTATCATGGAAAGCATGGTATTTATGCAATGATAATAAAACAATCCTTTCACAACACAACAGTAAATGGAGTTGGGTTCGTAAACTTGTCTGGGTATCTCGAGGTGGAGGATGCTGTAGGTTCCGCTCGAAAATCTATAATCATAAACACAATTCGTTTCGTTAGGTCCCGTTCTAATTTACGGCGACTCGCACTCATGCGCTACTTATTATGCACCCTCTCAACTTATACTACCCTTATTTCTTTAAGTCCTTATTCTCATTATGGTCGCTTTTTTTTCAAAGTATCTTAAGTCCATTTTCATTTTATCGTCGGTGTAACGCCCCCAAATCCGGGGTCAGAGGATTTGGTCGTCACTATAAAACCTCAATCCAAATTAACCTGTTAAATCAAAAAGCAAATGCCAGCGGAAGATATTTAGCATCTATGACCCCAACTAATCCAAGATCTTTTAAGGTTACAGTTCTAGAAACAAGATATCCAAATTCCACCAATAAATTTTTAACTTTCTTTTAAAACTCTTTTCAATAAATTCTAATTCAAAACTAACTCGCTAGTATAACTTCGAAAAGAAGTATACTAGGCCCAACTATAAAATAACACAATTAATATAATATAATATAAACAACTTTATACAATAAAACTTACACTAGTTCGCAAACCCTGGACCCATCACCTTCCAAGAGCTTCTTCTTTGCTTCCTCGAATTACGCGGCTAAACAGCGCAAGTTAATCCTCACTGGAGGTTAAATTTAAAACAGAAAAGTATGAGCGGAAGAAATGCTTAGCAAGTTCATTATAACAAATATAAGATCATTTTGATATAAAACTGACATCTGCATTAGAGCAGAACATTTAAAATCGTAATTGCTGAATTATAAAATTTTAGTTGAGGAATTGTATTCAAAACCATTTTAATATTTTTGAGCGAAATGCTTTAGCAATACTTTGAATCTTGACGAGAATAAAACTCGTAAAACAGTATTTACGGAAATATCGTAAACCACAATAACATGAAACAATGATTATGGATTGAATCATAAACTTTACTCAAAACCGAACTCTTGAAATTAATACTTATTTTGCTGTCATATCAAACTAGATATCAATACGAACTTTGATGCTCAATCATTTATACTAATACCACCTTTGATATTTAACAACAACGTAAGTATCAACATAAATCTGAATTTGAATCAAAACTGTCTGAATCAAAACTGCATTTTACCATTATTCCTAAACAGAAACAGTTGATAAATCATTTATTTTATGAATAACAAAATTAATATGATAATTTAGATTGGGATCATTCTCCGACGGACGTACTATCACATGCTGATCAGCCCGTGTGATAGCACTGAGTCATGATTCGTGGAAACATGACCCCAAAAACACGAGTACTCACAAAAGGCAATATACCCGCCTATGGCAAAAATTGTGTCATAATATTCCATAACTTAGAAATAGCCCTCCGATGGACCGTCCGTCCCAGTCACTTACGCAATTATGATCCAATCTTAAAACGTTTTATTGAGAGGGGTCATAATAATCGACATCCGAAATAATTTTATTCCCCCATTTACTTGGGTAGGAATATTCGCAACCAAATCATCTTTCTCGAAGTCCAAAACATTTATAAAACCAGTAATTTGATAAGTAAAATCACTTAGCTATTCTGAACATGGAATAGCAGAAGAGTGCTTGCATAAACGGAATCATTTAATTCAGCGATATGTAAAACATTTATCTATTCCGAACTGAGAATAGGAAAAACAATACGTGCATAAGAAGATTTAAAATAAATATCACTTGATCAATAAGTGATGATAGGGATACTTGCCTTTGAGATTTAGTAGTTAGTCACACTCGCAATGACGCATCTATTATGATATTCGGTCTCAAAACATCACCGTCCTTCTTTTCAACACTTCACTGATATGTTGCTCCTGCGATTGCTAGAAGCCAGATATCCAATACCATTCCATTGCATTCTTTATCCAATATCTTGTCCTGATCAACTTGAATGATCCGCATCTATAATTAAAAGATATAACTTTAATCGTCTAAACGATAATTACTCGACGAACTGCGCGTCAAACCTTATCGTCTACCCATACGATAGCCCGCATATAAAGAAGACAGCCAAATACAAGACTCATGACCCACGTACGCACATAATTCACATAGTACGTCAAGCACATAATCCACGTATCACATAATTCAAAAGCACATATGACTCGATTCGTCAAAAGGTTCGAATCAGTACGTTTAAAACTGAAATCAAACAAAAATTTGATTTTTAGGTAAATAAGCGACTCAGAACTGACTTGCAAAACAAGCGACCTTTCGAAACAAAAGAATTTGGGTCTCGAAAGTATTTTTATTGAAAGAGGAATATTTTTCTGAGTCTATACGCGTTCATTTCCTATTAAACGGATGAACGGTTTATTCTCTACGAATAAAATACGAATAATTAGGAATAAATCAATTATTAATAATAATAATTTATTTTTAAATACTAAAATATAATTTTTAAAACTTAAAAACAATTTTTAGGAATTATTTGAATTAATTATAAATAATTATATTTTATTTAACTATTTATAAATAAAATTAATTGATTAAATGAATTAATCAACTAATTAAACCTATAAATAATCAATTAAAATTAATTATAAATAATTAAAACAAATATGGATTTTTGAAAAGATTAAAAGAAAATAATTTTTGGAATTTAAAACAATTCAGTAAATAATTTTTAGAATCCAAAGTATTAACTATTTGATTTTTAAAATTAAAAAAAAAGATTTTTAGAAAATAGAATGAATTTTGAATTATTTAAAAAAATAAAAAGCAAAAATAGTTGGGAGAATAAATGTTGTCATCAACCTTGAATCGAATGGTGGCAGGAGCTGGCGGCCGGAGGAAGAACCTCCGGCGACCTGATGAACAGCCTCCGGAATCTGGAGAAATCCAGAAACCGGCCGGCGACATCCCAGGTCCGGCAGGGGCTTCCCGGTGCCAAAATCCAACCGTTCGATACGGTTTTTACCTCAAAGTCATCCATTGCATCCCCCAAAAAACGAATAGAACAACATAAAGTTCAATCGATCCAGCAATCCAATTTTCCGATTAAAACAAAGAATTTTCCGATGAACACATCGGAAATTCGATTCCACCATATACTCAACCAAAATAAACGAAACGGTTATCAAAATAAAGCTCAGATCATTTAGAAACTATCCCAATCCTTAAAAATCATCAAGAACATCATATTAATAATAAAAAAATCGATTTGAAAAAAAATCTAAAACTCAAAACTCGGACTAGTCGATTTCGAACTTAAACAACTCAACCAAGTACTCAAATCGACTCTCCAGATATTTTAAAGCTATCTATAGCATCAAAATAATCAACAATTATTCTAAATCAAAAACGAATTCATGAACAAGAACACACAATTTGATTTTTCAGAATATTAAACCTCAGATCGTGATTCTGGTATCAAAAGATCGGGCTTGAAACTAGGATCGTTTTGGTGTGTAGAGCATCAACAACGGATTCCTAGAACTCCCAAAATCATTGATTATTTGTTCTTGAAGAAATTTTACCCCCAAAAATGTTCTTGATTTTTGTTTTTAATGAAAAATAAAAATGAAATAAAAGAATTAATGGGCTATTTATATTTTCTGAAAAATAAATACCACAAAATCAATTTAGGGTATTTTTATTCCCATAATTAAAATAATTAATCCCCAAAATAATTATTACAGGGAATAATTTTAAAAGCGATAAAATATAAAATTTATATCAAAATTTCCCAAAAATTGCGAATAATTCTAAAATATAAGAATACTGGATATTTGAAATACGATTGATTTTATAAAAATAAAAACACGAATTTTGTGGGGTTTGACATCCCGGTGGGGTCCCGGTCCGCTAATTTTTGAAAAAACATAAACGATACTTAATTTAACAGAAAACCCCGAAAACATATAAAATGCATTCAGACTCATATAAAATGAGATAAAACGATTATCTCGATAAAGATGTTAATAAACACGCGTCCAAATTACGGATCGATTCATTTAAAACACATAACCGGTATCCCAATGGATCATATCGGATCCGAAAATAAATTACTTAACCGCTAAGTAACTATAAAAACAATACAATTTAATACCAATTTGGATAATTATGAAAACCGGACTTCTTATAAAACACCCTATGAGAAAATAATGTAAAATATCCCGTCTCTGGAGAATACGGGTTTTATTGATTTACCGAAATGATTATCGTATCGAAAATTTTATGCCAGGACGCGTACGGGTCAAACCGTAATCCGGATTGAAAAAATTAAAACATGAAAAATGTCTGGAATTACTAGATTAGGTTAGAAGGAGTTTTCCAAAGAGTTTTGGGTTGTAAGAACGCAAAAACGGGTGAAGTTGGACAATTCTCGGCTTTATAAAATAATTTTGTAATTATTCAGAAAATAATTAATAAATCCATAAATCATTATAGAAGCATAGAACAGTCCAAAAATTACCAGAAAAATATCAGAATTATCTATATTTTATTCTGGACATATAAAAATTAGAATACTCGAAGAATATCATATATAAACATCCAAAACATCAACTCCAATCACTAGATAATTCACTAAAATTCACATAAAATCACATAAACAATTTCAACTAATAATAATAATAATATTTGAAAATATGGAATATTACAGTCGGCTCCGCTTATAGATTCTACGGTTTCTAATCGCGCGGTCTCGGCTCCGATATTTTTATGAAATTGAAAAATCCTTATTTTCACTTGAATTTTTATGGCAGTTAGGAAACTCAATTTACTACTCTCTGTAAAAATTTCATGATTTATGAACACTTTAAGTCGATCCTTTTTATTTTCAAAGTTTGTAAATCACTTTTAGTAAAACGGCCATAACTTTTGATTCATAAATCGGAATCAAGCGATTCAAGCGCCTAAACGATCCTTATAACATTTTCTATCATAAACAAGGGTTATTTTTCAGGAAACTACAGTTTAAATCTTCGGGACTTTCTGCAAAAACTTAAAGTTATGTTTTGTTCGTTTTAGCGAGATTACGGTTACGATCGGAGTTTCGTTTATGCCTTAAATCTTTATACTACCACCAAAAATCAACATATCATCATCACCACACTAAATTCCCTCAATAACATCATATTCTTGAGGCAACAACAATCAACCTTAAATCTACTTAGCTAAACATCAAGATTACAACAAAACTCTCACCAGAATTAGGTTTACAACTATATACTAAAAGGATCTTGAACTTAAATCTTAAATAAGGTTGGGTCAAAGATTTATACCTTTATTGAGAGCTTGAGATGTTCTTGATGATGGTGAAGTCTTGAGAGTGCTTAGTATAGTTTTTAGAACCTAAAACTACCATTAAAATCACGAAACCAAAGAAGAGTTACTATTCATACTATTCATTATCAACTTTCTTGATTTTATTTCACCCATCAAACCTTGATAAAAAGAGCTCGAAGATTTATCTTATATTAGTTTGGTTGGTAGGAAGATTTAGAATTAATGGGAGGATTTATCCATGGCTAGAGCTTGAAGGTTTGAATTTGATTTCTTTGTTTTATAGGAAGGGCCGAATGGAAGAAGAAGAAATGGGGGAGAGAGTTTTTCTGTTGCTTCTTGGGAGCTTCTTGAAATAATGTGGTGATATCTTGTAGTTGATTTTTATTCCTTAGTATATATCCTAGGATTTGATTTTGGTTGCCAATCTTGGAGACAAAACTAGCTAGCATTGGTAGATTACAAGCTAAGCCACTTGGTTTAGCTCTTTAGCTTACTATTTGCTAGCCCTTGGTTGATCATCCTATGCTTAACTTACTATTTGATAAAGTAACCATGGTTACTTTTCTACCATGGTTATTTAGTGCGTTACATTTATTTAATCATTTACGCGTTCGCTCGGTTACTTAAATGTTTTCGTAATACTTTCTCGGAATTGGTTTGCGACATAAATCCTTTCGTATTTATTCCTTTTGTTTTGAATTATCATACTTGAATAAAAATCCGTAGGGTTTTAAATTCGTAATTATATTGTGATTCCCGTAATCCTCGATGATTCGTAAATATGGTCGTTTTTCAAAGTTCGTTTTCTTCGAAAACTAATAGCAATTACATACACTCATTTGGTACATATAATCATAATATCAACTCCGAAACTGATTTTCTCATGCACTACATAGTGTGGGCTAAAAAAATTTCTCTGTCTATCAGGGTTACTATTCATTAAATGTTTTTACAAAGTCTCAAAAATTCGAGTTACTACAGATCCAGTTGATCTTTACTGTGATAATAATGGTGCCAGCGCGCAGGTTGAAGAACCAAGGTCCCATTCCCGGGCAAAGCATAACTTAAGAGATATCACCTCCTTCTAGAGATTAATGAAAGAGGAGATATACATATATTTAAAGTGCATATTGATGATAATATTGCAGACCCACTGACTAAGGCTTTGTCGCAACAAAAGCACGAAGGTCATACTGGTTCCATGGGTATTAGATACATGGGTGATTGGCTCTAGTGCAAGTGGGAGATTGTTAGTGTTTGTGCCTTAGAGACAACACTATTATGTTTATATTATGAAACATTTGGATTATTAATTATGATTATATGGATTATTCTTTAGTAATTTATTATATCTTTATTTTCTGCGATAAGATGTTAGATTAATAAATGTCCTTGGAATATGATATGTAAACCTATATCTCTAAGTACGTGACATAGAAATGAGATTATGAGAATAGTATTGATATTCCTAAAGATCCCTAGTCAAGTATTATTGTTAAGGGACGATAATAAATACATTGAGATTAGTGTGTTTGTTGGCTGATGATCATCTCATCGATCATAGGTATGGTGATACTAAAGTCAAAACACAGGCACATGTATTAAATACATGGTGCTGGATTGACCCGTTGTGAGATACTACATATTTATAATGTCATAAGTTAATCTCACAGTGATAATGATGTATTGGTCCTTTGACCTGAAATCATTATATTTCTATACGAGAATTAATATACTTTGATACTATTAAAAGTTATCCTTGATCGGGTAATAATAAAAGTACACACTGGGTACATTATGAATCGTATGAGAAATATGAATGATCTAGATGGGATTTAGCCTTCCTTTATTAAAGGAGTGATATTATTGGCCTCTTGATTGAGTAAGACTATAAAATGCATAGTTGTGCTCAAATACTAATTTGGTTAATAGTTTACTCATTGATCAAGGAAAGAAGGATTGAACGTTAACAGAGGATGACACAATGCATGCCTCGAGTTTGATCTGTTAGGTCACACAACACTATAGAAGGGGGTTGAATATAGTGCTTATACAATCAAATCGATTTAGAACAAGTATGTAACAGTAATCAAGTTTATTCAATATAATAAGCTCTGTTAGAAAGTAGATTAAACTACTCTCTCAGTGATGAACAATATCACTAAGAGCTGCTAGGTTACAATGTATAATCTTTCTCGTGAATGATAACACTTATAGTGTAAACCCTAAGCTGTATTTATATAGTACACAGTTACAAGATATCTTCTAATTGAATGAAATATAATTCTGTCTCCTAAAATATATCAATCAGATATTATCTTCTACAAGTCTTCTAGGTGTCCAACTCTTCATGTATATCTTCTATTGTTTTAGTCATGATCCTCTCCTGTAAATCAGCTGCATTCCTTATCTGAAGTACCCGCACTTAAGTCCTGATATATATCCTGACAGCCTTAAGTTCTGATATAAGTTCTAACTTCAGTAAGTTCTGATTTCCAGTAAGTCCTGATATTAAATTCTGAAACTAAACATAACAGATTAGACATGACATCTCAAATATATCTAACAATCTCCCTCAACTTGTAAATTATGAAAAATATACAATTCAATAGATTTGATGATGTCAAAAATATTTAAGTACAAATGCAATAAGAGTTTATTTAAACAACTAACTACAACTTACAGTCCTTGTAGCTTTTACCAATCTTACCGAGTCAATCTGAATCCAAAGTGATTCTTGACAAAGTTTGATATCAGCTTTTCTTCTGCATTCCTCAGGACTTGAGCTAATGTAGCCTTGACTTGCTTCATTTCTTCATCTTGACTTCCAATCTGGTAGATTGTAGTCCTAAGTGCTGAGATGTGATTTCTTTCCAATCTATCACCAATTCTGATTACTCTTGGATGAGATGAGTCTTCATTATAGCACAAACATTTCTCTTTCAGAATAACTTCAAGTTTAGCATAATTCTTCTTCATTGGAATTTCACTTCCATCATCTTCAACTATATTTAGAATAATGCTACTCATCTGTTAAGTTCTGATACTAGTAAAACTGCTGAATGTACTAAGTGCTGATAGACCTCTCTTATCAAAAGCAAAAGCAAAAAGATCAAAGATTAAAATCAGGTACTCCTTTGAGATCTAGAGTAAAATGTGGAAGGGACGACCCAAGTGCATTGCTGGTATTAAGTAAATATGCATCAGAAAAGCAAAATATTTCTTGGTGACTTTTCACACTCTATGATTACTGGAGAAATACTCTGAAAATAGCATAAATTCTGATAAACAGTCGTGACTCACTTACATTGAGAAGCCACTGTAAAATAGAATTTCAAAAGATGCATAAAATTAGCACAAAATAGTTGAGGTGGACTCAAGCATAAACTCATTCTTCAGTCGGTTTCAGGACAATGACAGATCTTTAGCAAAATTTTAGTTATGCCTTATTTCTAAGATGTACTGCAGTGAATCAGACTTTACGTATTTTGCTAGATTCTGTCAACTTATTTATACGTATTGTACTGCTGAACCCCAGTTAGTCAGCACTCAAACCCCACCTTTTAAGGTTGCAAAAAGGTACTTAACGACCTGATAAATGCTGACACAAAGAAATCAATGGTGAGACAATTACAGATTCCTCAGTCTGTGAAACAGATTCTGGTAAATGTTGATCCTAATACTTACAAATCTGTTTACTCAATGTTCAAACCAACTCACCATAACCAAAATCCATCAACCTCAGTACCCTACCTCTCATTCTACTCAACCTACCCTCAGAACTTATCTCAAATCCTATCTCTCCACTTCACAGACTGCTCAACCTTCTTCTTCAGCACCTACTGTGAAGCCTACATCCTCTAAGCCCAAGAGAAACAAGACTGTTCCTCAAACACCTCAAAGAGGAGGCGATTTACTTTGAGAGATGAATCAGATTCTGAGGTACAGATTCCTTCTTCGAACATGTGGTGGTGAAGCTGAGAACGCAACTTCTCAGAAGGATTCTGCAATTGGGGGTTCTAGGCTTCTCAAGAGGCTTAGACGCATGATAGTTCCTGAAACTCCCAAGGAATCCCAAATCAACAAGGAAGTACAAGAAACAGAGGGCACAAAGGCCAGTTTCAGATGATGAGGATGGAAGGCAGCTAAGGAAGGGGATCAGGAATCTCTGTTCTCACAAGACAAGGAATTTGCTCCAGTCACTTCTTCTCCATCAACTCCATCTCAGGGAAGCTGTATCTGACAAGGCTAACTCACCATCTGTGTCTCTTGTTGATCCAGGCACAAGTGCTGAAATTGATATTCAGAACCTGGTTGTGCCTGGAATACTTTTCTTAGAAGCTCCAACCAGCAAATAATACTTCTACAACATCTGTTATTGATGCTGTTCAAACTCCAGAGTTATCAACAAACACCTTCTCTGCATCAAGATGCTGATGATCAGATTTTAGGTGAGCATCAGGATATGGCTGTTGATCAGAACTTAGTATCAGATCAGCAATTAGAGGATGATGAAGCATCCATTGCTACTCACACTGTTGTCTTATCAGAAGATACTGATTCTTTAAGTTCTGATGCTGCAAATGTTGGAGATACTGGTGAAGCTGCTACAACTGTAGATGCTGATGAAGCAGGTCCTTCAGGATATACTCCTCCACCGACTCTTCCTAAGTCTGAACTGGTAAAGGAGTTTGTTATCAGGGGATACACCAGTACCTTGGAGTGAAAACTCCTGCAGGTCAGGAGTGGACTAGGAATGGAACTCAGTTTCATTGTGTTCCAAATGCCTTACATCTTGCTGAGCACTTGACTAAAGCTGATGAAATGTTAAATTCTGATGATTTTAAAACCCAGCTTAGAGTCACTGCATTGAGTACTAAACATCTACAAGGTCTTCATTCCAATACTCATGCAGAGCTACACAAGATTCATGAGAACTTTATCAAACAGGAACATGTTTGGAATATTGATAAGACAAAGTTCTTCCAACCTACCATTGACAGGGTTGCTTATATTGAGAAAACTCAAGAGAAGCAACAAGCTCAGATTGATCAAATTCTGACAAATCAAGCTTCTCAGCAATCGCAACTTACTGAAATCCAGACCTCAGTGGAACTACTTATCTCTCTTTTATTACCTGCTGATGCCAAAAAGGGGGAGAAGGTAATTAAGTCCAAATGCAAAACCAACAAGACACTGCAAGGAAAGGATGATGGAAAGATGACCAAGGAACCTCTGGAATGGGTAGTGGTCATAGTCAAGGTAGAAGGTTTACATCAAGACAAGCTAGTCACAGAAACAAGTTCTGATACTGGGAAAAGAATAAGTTCTGCTGCTGGTAAAAGGATAAGTTCTGATGAACTTCTAGATCTTGATGAGGAAATGTCAAGACAGTTATTTCTTCAAGAAAATCCAGGGATGGACTTGGAAAGTTTAAAGGAAGAAGAAGCCAGACTTAAATCAGAGAAAGTCACATCTAAATCTGAAGCTTCTGGTAAAAAGTTACTTCCAAAACCTAAAGGCATTGTGATCAAAGAAAGGATACATACTGAAACAACTTTGGCTAGATCACAACCACAGATAGATCTAAGATCCAAGGGTAAAGAAAAGGTTGGTGAACCTATCAAGCCTTATGTACCTCCTGAGGAAGAAGAAATTACTGATGGAAAAGATGATCTTGCTCTGACTACAAGAAAAGTTCTTAAAACAACCTCTGACATGGCTCAAGTTGTTCAGAGTCAAGAAATTGTAAGTTCTGATATTCAGAAGAAGCAAGTAACCTCTGACAGTGCTCAAGTTAACTTGATATCAGAAAATAGATCTAAAACACTCCTACCAGGATTCACTAAAGCAAAACAGACTCAATCTTTGAAGACTACTGCAAGTGGTTTTGAAGCAAGAGTAGTTACTGGAAAAGAAGCTAGAGATTAAAACTGGATTGGGAAGTGCTGATGAAAGAAGAGTACACAACACTACCAATGATCCAACTTCCTTGAGTGAACCAGGTATTGGAGCAACTCCTGAGAGATTGAATCAACTGGAATCTGTACAGATGGTTTACCATACCTACTTGAAAGAATACATCATGTTGTATTTCATGACAGATGGTAGGGTTTATCATATAAGACAAAATGCCCATTCCTTTGAAGTATTTTGAAGAATTGGAGCATGTACTTTTCTTACTTCAAGTGGATGACAGAATAACAGAGACTGCTGCAAACTACTTAAAAGAACAGATTCAGAGACAGAAAAGGCTTTATTCTGTTAAGTCTGACAGCATATATGTTCCAAAGTACAGAGATCATATGGTGATATTGTGATATGAAGCCTAATACTGCACAGATCAGAACGTATCTTGGTATTAAGGGACTTGAATTCAATCTTGAATCTGACAAAGCTTATGTCATAAGACTAGATCAGGAGTTAAGAAAAGCAAAGATTAATGATCTCAGAGCTGCAATCTTTCAAACTGGTGAAGATACTGCAGAGCTTAAAGGTGTTAAAAGGAGAATGATTGATGAACTAAGATATGCTGAGAAATGTTTGTTGAAGAACTATCTCAGAACAACTCCTGACATCAGAGAGATCAGAAAATGAAGAAGTCAAGTCGAAGATCTACAACTGCTTAAATTATGATATTATACAGATTGAAGTTGTTATCAGAAGTTGAAATTGGTAAAACTTTAAGGACTGTAAGTTGTAGTTATCTAGTCTATTTCTTATGCATTTGTACTTAATGTTTTTGACATCATCAAATATCTGTTTAAACTTGTATATTTTGTTAATTTACAAGTTGGGAGAGATTGTTAGATATATTTGATAATGTCATGGCTAATATGTTTTATGTTTAGCTTTCAGATCTTATGTGAACAGGATAAATCAGTACTTAACTGTTGATCAGTACTTATACTGGAAGTCAGGACTTAAGGATATCAGTACTTATATTATCAGGAGATAATCATCAGAAGATAGATATCAGAACTTAAGTGCTGAAGGACAATCAGATAAGGACAGTAGCTGATTAAAGGAAAGAAGATCGAGATAAACATAAGAAGAGATATGCATGAAGAAGGAATTCCGTGAAGAATGGAATACTTGGAAGAAAAGATATCTGATTGATATATTTTAGGAAGCAGAATTATATTCCATATCAATTAGCGATTATCTTATAACTGTGTAGTATATAAGCACAGGCATAGGGTTACACTATAAGTGTTATCATTATCGAAGTTATTATTCTTTGTAACCCTAGCAGCTCTCGTGATATTTGTTCATCACTGAGAGGTAACAGTTCCATACTGTAACAGAGTTTATTGTTTCAATAAAGTTTGTTTTCTGTTACTTAAGTTCTTAAAGTTCGATTTGAGTGTACTATACACTGTATTCACCCCCTCTACAGTGTGTGTGTGACCTAACACTGCAAATGCCAGAAATATCCTGATGGCCTCTAGTCTAGCTCTAGCCACTGGAGCATAGGTTTCATCATAATCAATGCCTTCAGCTTGTGAATACCTTTTAGCTACCAGTCTTGCTTTGTTTCTTATAACCACACCGTCTTCATCTAGTTTATTCCTGAATACCCACCGAGTACCAACAACTTTCTTAGTGTGTAGGTCTAGGTACCAGTTTCCAGACTTGTTGATGTTCAAACTGATTGAGTTCATCTTGCATAGCAATCACCCAATCTGGATCAGTCAGTATTTCCTCAATCTTCTTAGGTTCCATCTCAGAAAGAAATCCTGAGAACAGACACTCATTTTGAGTAGCACGTCTAGTTCTGACTCCAACATCTGGATCACCAATAATCAACTCAAAAGGATGAGCTTTATTCCAGACAGTCTGTCTTGGAAGATTTGATCTTGATGATTCGCCTTGAAATTCATTGGGATGTTGTGTCCTACTAGTTGATCCTTCAGTATCTCCCCCTGAGTTGTTGCCATGTTGACTTGAAGATTCTCCGTCAGTAGCAGTGGTATCTCCATTGTTGCCAAAGTTTCCATCACCATTACCTTGAGTATCATCATGATTAACAGGTTCTTCACCAGCAACAACCTCAGGTTCTTAACCATGTTCTGATTCTGAATCTGACATATCATCAAACTTCAGTTTCTCAGAAGGATCTTCAGTTTGGATACTAGGGAGTTTAGTGTCATCAAATGTAATATTGACACTTTCAGTTACTTTGTGTTGATCAATGATATACACTATGTATGATCTTCTTCCATATCCAACAAAAATTCCCTCATATGCCTTTGCCTCGAATTTACCACGACGATCATCTCCATCCTTGAGCACGAAGCATCTAGCACCAAATACATGAAAGTATTTGATAGAAGGTTTCTGTTCATTCAAAATCTCATAAGGAGTTTTCATGAAGTCTTTGTTGATTAGAGTTCGATTCTGAGTATACCATGCAGTATTGACAGCTTCATCCCAAAAGTATATTAGAAGACCTGATTCACTTAACATCGTTCTTGCAGCTTCAATCAATGTACGATTCTTCCTTTCTACCACTCCATTTTGCTGAGGGGTTCTAGGAGCTGAAAATTGTTTGGTAATCCCTTTGTCTGTACAGAATCCATTGAGAAGTGAATTGTTGAATTCTGTTCCATTATCTGACCTTATTGCTCTAACAGGGACATTAGAATCTAACTCGATCAACTTGATATGATCAATCACAACTTGTGGTGTTTCATCCTTAGAGTGAAGGAATAAAACCCACGTATACTTGGAATAGTCATCAACTATCACAAGACAGTAACACTTCTTTGACATCGAAAGGACATTAACTGGTCCAAATAAATCCAAGTGTAATAATTGCAGAACACCAGTTATGGAGGATGTGTCAGTGCCTTTGTGACTTGCTTTCTTTGACTTTCCTTTCTGGCAAGCCTCACATAGTCCTTCTGGGGAGAATTCCAGCTGAGGCAGACCTCTGACCAATTCTCTTTTGACAAGAGAATTCATTGTTTTGAAATTGAGATGACAAAGTCTCTTGTGCCATAGCCAACTCTCATCTGTCGATGCATTTGCATAGAAACAATTGACTTCAGGATTGCTTCCAGAGTTCATGTCAGCTACGAACAGATTTCCTTTCCGGATTCCCATCAAGGAGGGTTTTTCACTTTTCTTGTGCAGAATCTGACACTTCAGCTTGTCAAATAAAACATTGTAGCCGTTGTCACAGAACTGACTAATGCTAAGCAGATTGTGTTCAAGTCCTTGAACAACATACACATTTTCAATGATAACATTTCCAGCTAGCAAACAGCCATATCCCTCAGTTAAACCTTTGCTGTTATCTCCAAAGGTAACCACTGGGCCAACTTTCTCAACCACATTTGATAGCAGGGCTCTATCTCCGGTCATATGTCTTGACGATCCGCTGTCAAGAATCCACACTACCGGTTGTACCTGTTTAATGCCCTGCAATACAAATGGATTAGACCTTCTTCGGAACCCAAGCTTGGCTAGGTCCGGCATACTTGTAAAATTGGCCTTTATCAGGCAAAACAACATTCTTAATTTTAATGTTCTCAACTTTCTCAATGACTGGACATTTGACCTTGTGAATAGCCTTGACAAATTTCTGTTTAGGCTTAGGCACAAATGTCTCCTTTCTAGCTTTAGGAGGACTAGCAGTCTTAGACCTATCATGCTTTCTATTATTCACATGCTGACGAGGAGTAGTCTTATCATTAGAAACATGCTTACCATTAAAATAAGCATACATCAAATTAAAAGCACAAGACATACAATCAGGAACACCACATGCTTTATGAGAGGGATTAACAATAGGCAACTTATGCATGGTAGACATGGCATTTGTGTTATCCAACTCATGTGTGTCTGAGTTAGTCTCAGTTGCTTTCACAACTTTGACTGGAACCTTTGACACACTTGACTTGGAGACAGCTTTCTCATTAGCATGATCTTCAACACGGATTTCTTCTTGAATAATAAATGAGGTCTCATCAAATGGTTCAGCAATTGATTCTTTATAGAGGGGTTCATCAACACCCTTAAGCACATGTGGTACTTCCCTGCCTTTAGCACAGACATGAGGAGGGGAGTTTATGCCTAATTTTCCAATAGCAACATTGTAATCATAACCTATTCCAGATGTTTGATTAACAGCTTGCTTATTGTAAAACTCTTTGGACTTCGAACAAGAATTAAAGTAAGCTTTAACCTTAGCCTCAAGACCGGTGATCTTGTCTTTGAGAATAGTTTCGAGTTGTCTATAACAATCAACTCTATTCTCTAGAAAAGATACTTGTTCTTTTAATTTATCTTGATTAATGTGCACAAGTCTTAATTCATTGACCTCTTTCTCAAGGTCTTTGATTTGTTGATTTAACAATTCATTATCACGACGAGCACAATCTAAGGAACCTCCTAGATGATAAACTAATTCAGCATCAGTAAATTTTACCTCTTTTCTTGACGATGAGGTGTTTGCATCACTAGCCATGAGAGCAAGATTCCCAACTTCTTCATCTTCACTGTCAGTATCATCCCAGCTTCTTCCCTTTGCTAGGTAAGCCCTTTCAGATTTACTCTTCTGATTAGAATCGTAAGAGTTCTTCCTAACTTGTTTTGGCTTCCTGCATTCTGTGGCAAAGTGTCCCCACTCATTGCAGTTGAAGCATCGAATGGTGCTTCGATCAACCATCCCTGTTTTATACCCAACACTGCTGGTGTTAGAGGATGAAGATCCACCTTTCTGGAATCTGTTGTAGTTGGACTTGTACTTGAACTTGGGATTCCTTTTGAATCTGACATTTGAGAATCTCTTGACAATCATGGCCATTGAATCATCCTCCAATTGCTCCAGTTCTTCCAAGGAATAAAAATCATCACCTGATTGATTTGTAGTAGGAGGATCAAATTCTGCTACTATCACATTTTCTTCAACCTTGGAAGACTGTACCATTCTTTCTGACTATTGAGATTGTTGTTGATATTGTGGTTGTTGTTGTTGTTCATCAGCTACTAGAGCAGTAGACGTGCTGACCACTCTTCCTTTCCCGTAAACTTCCTTCTGCTGAATCTGCTCCAACTCATAAGTCTTTAACACACCATAGAGCCTTTCCAAAGAAATCTCACTCAGATCTCTTGCTTCTCTTATGGCAGTGATTCTATGTTCGAGATGAGTTGGCAGTGTTAAAAGGAACTTTTTGTTGACCTCCCTGATGGAATAGTATTTACCATTAATGTTCAGATTGTTGATCAATGCATTGTACCTCTCAAACACTTCAGTGATTCCTTCTCCTGGATTGGATTTAAAGTATTCATACTCAGAGGTTAGGATTTTTAACTTGTTCTCCCTAACTTCCTCTGTGCCTTCATTAATAACCTCAATAGTTTCCCAGATATGTTTGGAATCTTTACAGTTCATCACATGTCTATTCATCAAGGGATCAAGGGAATCTACTAAAATTAATTGAAGGCTAGCATCCAGGGAGGCTTCTTCTTTTTCAGCAGGAGAAAAATCCTCAGGATCTTTCACATAAGTTCTTGCTTTGGTAATCACCACATCATTTTCTATTACATCTGGTTCAATAACCATCGGAATTTTAGGACCCTTCTTTAACACTTCCAGATATTTGGAATTTGCAACTTGTAAAAACAATAGCATCTTCTTCTTCCACATAACATAATTTTCTTTATCGAATAGTGGAATTTTAACGGTTCCAACTTTTTGTGTAGTCATTATGAATTTTTGAGTGAATAAAAAATTCAAGGAGTGAAAGAAACACAAAAGTCTAGGATCTTGATTTATACGTTAATCAGAAGGCTCTGATACCAATTGTTAGGTCCCAATATGTTTGTAGAAGGGGGGTTGAATACAAACAATACCGTTTAATCGAATAAAATGCGGAATAAAAAGGTGAAACAAAATTCAAGTTAAATAAAACTATTATTAAACTTGAAAGGTGTTACAACAACGGTATCGTTTACAAGGGATTAATCTCAAATCAATTATTACAAATCTAGAATAAATTCGACATGAACTTTTTCTATTTTTGCAATAAAAAGATCAAATGCTAAAAGCGATTTGAGATTAAGTTCTAGGGATTTCGATCCGCTAGATAGTTATACAAGAACAAGAAAAGTATTTCTAGTGGATTGGATTTAACAATAAATACTAGAAATAAATAATATGTGTAGTTTGCAATAATTTCTCTACAGGTTCTCTTGTTCTGCGTTTTTCTGTTGAATATTCAATGTCGTGTTCTTGTTGAAAAAATGATCTGCTTTCTGTTGTTTAAGTAATCAAAACAATCCAATTGAATCAGCAAGACTTTCGGCAAGACAATCAAATGAACTGGCATGACAATCCATTTGAACTGGTAGGACTTTCGGCAAGACAATCCAAATGAACTAGCATGACATTCGGTATGACTATTGATTGTCATACCAATTGTCTTCCTAATATAAAAGATAGTCTTGCTGGATTAAAACAGATTTTAATCAAATAATAATTCTGAATTAATTAATCAATTAATTCAATTAATCAATAAATTAATCTTTGCAGATTTAATTTATTTTCTTAATTAAATTATATGGCTTAATTAATTAATAGAGAATTAATACCAATCTTGAGCAGCAACCATTCCTCTGAAAATCTTCTGAAAATCACTGTCAATTACGAATCAATTCCACCTCAATGTTGACACTCGATGTACTGTCTGGTTCATGAGTGACTAACTTCCGTGACGTTTCTTCATGCCTTGACCTTGATACTCTTGATTTTCTTCAGACTAAATCCTTGTAATTAATTGATACCCTGACAAGATCTCTGTCACTTGATTAAATCCACAATCTTGATTTATATCACTGAGGCTTGATCAATTTCTTGAACTTCTTCCAGTGAATTAAGTCATCAGGTCTGTAGATGAACAATGTTACTTAATCCTTTGACATATGTTACTCTGTGAGATCTCTCTGACGATAGATCCACTATTTACTTATTACATTCTTATTTGAGTTGAGTTAAATCCTCGAATAAACAAATAGGCTATTACATATGCCTTTCAGATGATTATTCTCGTTTTATTTGGGTATTATTTTTACGAACTAAGGATGAAGCTTTTGTTGAGTTTAAGGATCTTATTACTAACCTTGAGACTAAGTATTTATTTAAGCTCAAGACTATTCGTAGTGATCATGGAGGTGAATTCGAGAAGGATTTTATAACCTTCTACAAATCGAGAGGAATCACTCATGAATTCTCAGCTTCTCGAACTCCTCAACAGAACGGAGTTGTTGAACGCAAGAACAGAATTCTACAGGAAACTGCTCGTACTCTTCTTCATGAAAGTAAACTGCCACGTAAATTTTGGGCTGAAGCGCTACACACTTCCTGTTATGTTCTAAATAGAGTACTCATTCGTCCTATTTTGCTTAAAACTCCGTATGAATTGCTTAAGAAAAGGACTCCTAACATTAGTTATTTTCGAGTATTTGGTTCCAAGTGTTTTATTTTAGATACTCAGAATAATTAAGACAAGTTTGATGCGAAATCTACGAAAGGAATTTTCTTGGGATATTCTACAACAAGCAAGGCTTATCGTGTTTATAATTTTGTCAAGAATAAAGTAGAAGAATCCATCAATATTGCTTTTAATGAATCCTCAAGGAATATATCTCAAATTGATGAAGACACTGCGGATCTATCGTCTCATTCTCAAATGAGACAGTCTCATTCTGAAAAGAGTCAGTCTCATTCTGACAAGTCGAACAGTCAAGACTCTCCAGGTCCATCTCAGTCTTCTGATAATTCTTCAGGATCTACTCAAGCTTCAGATGAATCTTCTGGCTCTCCAAAAACTCCTGATAGTGTTTCAAATGTTAATTATGTCACTCCTCCGGATAAATCTTCACAAGCGGAAATAAGGCAGTCTCTTTTGAATGAGACAACTCTTATTCATTTTCAGGCAGACAATTCTAATGAGGAAGAGATGAGTAATATTCAACTTCCTAAGTCTTCTGGGACTGTGAAGAATCATCCACCAGATAATCTTCTCACTGATTTAGATCAAGGGATTTCTACTCGTAGCAGATTTCATAATCTGTGTGCATTCTGTGCTTTTGTTGCTGAGTTTGAACCAAAGAACGCTCAAGAAGCAATTGCAGACGAACACTGGTCTATGACAATGCAGGAGGAATTGAACCAGTTCGAGCGTTGTGATGTTTGGGAACTCGTCCCACCTCCTCAGGATGCCAAGATCATTGGTACTCGTTGGGTTTTCAAGAATAAGAAGGATGAAGATGGCAACATCATTCGAAATAAAACCGTTTGGTTGCTCAGGGATACAACCAACGGGAAGGAATCAATTACGATGAGACATATGCTTCAGTAGCTCGATTAGAAGTTATTCAAATATTAATGGTTTTTGCAGCTCATAAGAAGTTCAAGCTCTACCAGATGGACGTCAAGAGCGCTTTTCTAAATGGCTATCTCAAGGAAGAAGTTTTCATGGAGCAGCCTCCAGGTTTTATTCATGAGAAGTACCCTAACTATGTTTACAAGCTCAAGAAATTTGTCTATGGATTGAGACAGTCCCCTCGTTGTTGGTACGAGCGTCTCAGTCAGTTTCTTGTGAAAAATGGTTTCATTCGCGGTACACTCGATCCAACTCTCTTTATTTTTCATAAACGTGATAAGTTTCTTTTAGTACAAGTTTATGTTGATGATATAGTATTTGGATCTTCTAACGAATCTTTGTGTAAGTGGTTTTCTGATTGCATGCATAAGGAATTCGATATGAGTTTGATGGGTGAATTGCAGTACTTCCTAGGTTTGCAAATTAATCAGTCTAATGCAGGAATATTTATTCATCAAGGGTCACAGGTTGATAGAAAAGCACAAGCGGTGCTTGTGAATTTTTAGGAGATTGTTTAGTTGCATGGCATAGTAAAAAGCAAACTTCAGTAGCTCTTTCTACAGCTGAAGGAGAGTACATTGCAGCTAGAAGTTGCTGTGCTCAAATTTTGTGGAAGCAAAAAACATTGCAGAATTTTGGTATTTCTTATTCAAATATTCCTATTTATTGTGATAATACTTCTGCCATTAATATCTCTAAAAATCCTATCATGCATTCTCGTACTAAGCATATTGATGTTCGTCACCATTTTTTACGAGATAATGTTTCTAAAGGTAATATTGAGTTTATCTATATTTCTACTGAGAAACAGCGTGCAGATATCTTCACTAAGCCTTTCGCTGAAGATAGATTTTGTTTGATGCGTCGAGAACTTGGTATGTGCTCCTTGTGTGATTAATTCTTTTATCCCTTTTATGATGTTGAGGGGGAGAAATAGTTGTTTTTCATTTGGCTCTATACTTATTGTTATATCTGTTGCATAAAGATATAATCTGCATATGTTATTTTCTTGTTACTAACATCTTGAACAGAGCTTAAAGTGTTTTTGATAGGGGGAGCAATTGTTCTCTTTGTCATCATCATAAAAGGGGGAGAATGTTGATTTGCAGATTTCTGATGATGACCTAATTCAAGATGTACGTAGAGAATGCAGATTATGGAACTTAGTTGTTGTAAGTGATAGGGTTTGGTGTAATTCTATTTGACTGGGTAAACAAGTTTATCTCCAAAATAAACTCTATCTTGATAAACCTATTTGAACTATTCTAATCTTATCCTTTCTAAGGTTTATCTTTTACAACCAACTAACGGGTTGTTTTACAAAGACTTATTCAAATATTTTCAAACAAATAGATTATCCAATCTTATCTCTTCTTTGTTTTGAAAATCAAACCCGTTAGATTTGTGTGTATAAATACACATCTGGTTTTTCAGATTCAACAAGAGTGCTTACTCCATGTTCTATCTTTATTCTCTGAAAAATTCTTCTTATTTCATTCTCTTGAATATTCTATCAAAGAAGAAGACACATCTCATGTTTTCAGATGACACCTAATGGTTCCATGTTCTATCTTTATAATCTGAAACACCATTCTTGTTTTATATCTCTTGAATATCCAGTCAAACAAGAAGCCTAGTTTGAGTTGTAATATTTCATTGTTATCTATTGCGTGTATTCATATTAACTTTGTGCCGGGTTGAGGCAAGCTTGATTCCAAAGTATAGCAAGGTAGCTAGAAGGCTAAGTGGGTTAGGTAGCAAGGTAGCTTGGGAAAGGGTTTCTTTCAAGTGCTATATTTGTAATCAAGGAAAAGACTGTAAGTTCTTTTATTGAAATTGATATAATACATTCTCTATGCTAGTTGGCATGGGGACTTGGATGTAGGCCATAGACTAGGTGTAGGGGCCGAACCAAGTGAAAACTTCTGGTGTTTTTATTTATTTATTTTTCAGCATTCGGCATTTTCATTATTGTTATTTTCATTCTGCAGTTAATTGAGACTGTCCTATTCATTGTCTCATTTGTAAAGGGACTGTCCCATTTGCATAAGAGACTGTCTCATTTGCCTTGACAGTTAGAATATTATATTATCTATCGAACCATCGAATTTCAACCTTCTTTTCATTTTTCTGAGTTTCTTTTCATTCCACGCCCTAATATTTTCCCCAATCTCTGTTTTTATACAAGTGGAGTTTGTATATTTTTTTATTTTGTTTTAGGCCCCGCTAAAATTATTATAATATTCTAATTTTTTTAAATTTAATCTGAAGTCAAAATTTTATATTCTAAAATTTATTCATTAGAATTAATAATATAATTTAAAAATAATTTTAAATATACACGTGCTAGTGATATTTTAGTTTCAATAAATGTCACTGCTTGAAATATATAGTTTTACCCTTATGCAACGATCTATCAATTTTTTAAAGGTCATGATTAAAAAAAAACTTCATATCCCCGAAAAGCTCCGCTTGAACATTTGAGCGCAAAGGGAAGACCTAACTTTTACACGTACATAAAACAAACACGTTAAAATGAAATATTTTAAATAATTAAACTCATTAAATCAAAAGTTTGATATTGTTAATCCATTAATGGTCATTCTTTTTTACTAACATTTTTTTGTCATCATTTTCTTCATACAACCTGTTTTTTTTTATATTTGTGTTTTCATATTAATATTATTAATATATCATTGTAATTGAATGTAAACTTAATAATATTAAACCAATAAAAAGTATTAAAATTAAATATATAAAATAAAATTTAAATTTTAATGTAGTAACGTTGTTTTTATTATTAACATAAAACAAATTTTAATATTCATATAAAATTTATATTATAATTCTAGTACGGATTATATATTTTAGAGACAATTAATTAATAATATGACTTAGCTATTTAATATACCAGCAATTTTATATTAATTATTTTAACTTTTTATGTTATCTTAATTTTTTATATAATTTTTTTAAAAAAAATATTGTAAATCTTTTATAAAGATAACGTAAAATTAGAAATTAAAAATAAAATTTACAAATAAATTTTAAACTTTATATAAAAACAATTTGTATAACGTAAAAAATCGAAATAATTAATATAAAATTGTTGGCATATTAAAAATAGCTAAGTCTTATTATTAGTTAATTGTCCCTAAAATATATGATTCTTACTAACATTATGATATAATTTTTATATGAATATTAAAAATTATTTTATGTTAATAATAAAAACAGTGTTACTGTATTTAAATTTATATTTCATTTTATATATTTTATTTTATTTATTTAATATCAATACTTTTTGTTTGTTTAATATTTTTAAATTTATATTCAATTACAATGAGATATTAATGATATTAATATAAAAACACAAATATTAAGACCCAGGTTGTATGAAAAAAATGATGAACAAGAACTTTAGTAAAAAAGGATGACCACTAATCATTACAGTATTGATCTTTTGATTTATTGAGTTTAATTATTTAAAATATTTTATTTTAGTAGTGTGTTTTATGTATGTGTAGAAAGTCACCAGTTTTCCAAAAACTTTTATTAGAAAATAGAAAATTTTGAATATGTGTTCAACTTGCATATTCTTTAAAATGATAAACTAAAAAACTGAAAAACATGTTTTTCAGATTTATAACTACTAATGAGAATCTCCAAAACAGTTTTTTATTATTTTCTAAGAAAACGGAAAACACCTTCTAGCCCTAATATCTTAAACTCACCTTTTTCACCACATTCTAATCATAATATACACACATTCACTATCTTTTTATTTACTGAATTTTTATGTAAAATATGCATAATATATTAATATATTATTTTTTTATAAATCATACATGAATACATGAATATTATTAATAGTAATATAATTAATATTATTAATATCAATACATTTGTTTTAAAATAAAGACAAAACAAACTCGCATAAAATTTAAAAAAAAATTATATTAATGAAGTAATCACAAATAAATTATTAACATAATAATACATAAAAGTTGATATATAATACAAATATAGAGAATTATATAAAAATAATAAATAATTTAGAAACAAGTTTTCATAATATAAATTTTGTTGACAATAAAATTATTTATAATTTTTCATTGATTACATGAAAGAATTATATATTTCAAATTGAGAAGTGTTCATATATAGGGGATCCAAAGATTTTTTTTATAATCCTAACCTTTAAAAAATTGATCCAACCATTAAGAAATAGATTGTTGGATAAGGGTCTCCTAATTGTTAGGACCTGAACCTTAGTTTTATTGATGTTTATGTGTGCCTTTATGAAAAATACTTTATTTTAATTTAACGGTAAATTTTAGCTCATATCAATAATAAACTAATTATCTTTAGTTTGTTATACCAACCTAATCCAACTAATTATATTTATATTTATATTTATTTTGGTTTAATTTGTTCAAGTCCGGATTTATGATAAAAAAATTATGTATCAATGGTAAAAAAAATTTGTTAATTCGTAAAAGTAAATATTATTTATATTAAATGGTCTAATTATTTTCTTATTTTAAGCTTAGTTTTAATTTAACATGAATTAATTATATAAATTTTAGCCGAGATGAATAACATATTTTGATTTATTTTAGTTCGACACAATTATATTGACTAAAAAATCATATATATTTTTATCTTATTGAAATAGTAAAGAATTCATCTATATTTTTGTCTTATTAAAATAATATATATTATAAAAATTGAAGTAATCACGAAAATATATAAAGTAAACATTGCACCCACAAATATCAAAATTTTAATATTTGGTCTTTCAGGGTTGAATCCTACTCTTTGAATCCCACCTAGATTTAAATTTTATTTTAACACGAATTATAATAATATAAGAATCATATTTAGTTGAAACTTAATTTTAGTTTAACGTAGATGAATAATATACATTATTTGTTTTAATATCAGGCATGCTATATCAACCACCTAATTATATTTCGTTTGTTTTTAATTTTATATTAGCCCATGTGAATATTATTTTATTTTAAATTGAATAGATAATATATTTTGTTTTAGCGTGATGACATTATATCGACCAACGTATTATGTTTAAAATCTCATTTCTTTTTCGAATGGTTCAATAAAAAAATTAGCCAAATTGATAGTATTATTGTTTTATCATTAGATAGCAAATCTTGATTTTAGCGTTAGACCCCGTTATATAAACCACATCCAACAAATTATATTTATTTTTTTTATTTAATTTTATTTTAGTCCGGGTAAATTATTTTATTTTGGACCAAATGAATAATATATAATTTTGGTTTAGACTAATGAAATTATATCAACCAAATAAATACGCCGGCACTGAGCGGTTGGAGATTTATTCCCCATCAATGTCAACGACAAACTCAACTTGCCGGAGAAAAATTAGGGTTTGTGAAAATTGGGGTTTTTTTGGGTAGAACAGATTTGTTGAGGTGAGTGATAAATTCAAAACATTTAGTTTGGAGCAGAATCTCTAGGGGAAAGATTGAGGACTTAATACTTTTGGCCGATGATTTTTACGGAGTAGGTAAATCCCATATAAAGAAATTCACGGGCGCAAGTATTATCTCGCTTACTTTTACATACTTTTATATATCATTATTTATCATTTTTTATTTAGGACGCACGTATTTGTTCACACACAAGCGGGGTCTTTTGGGGTGTTTTGAGAAAACAGTCTCTTCATTATTTGAAAGGAGGGTAAGGTTGTTTACGCTATACCCTTCCCAGACAGACGGTATTATTGGGTACGATGATGATGATATTATATCAACTAAATAAATTTGCTTTTAAATTTTGATTTAATTTTAGCCTGTTTATTATTTTATTTTATCATGATGACATTATATCGATTAAACGAATTTTTTCCAAATTTTTATTAATTATTATTATTTTGTTTTAGCCTGAGACTACAAATTCAACTAACAGTCTGTAATTTATTTTAATTTCTATTTAAGTTGGATCAATATTATAATTTTGTTTAGCCTGACTCGGATGAATATTATTTATTAGTTTGTTTAAATCAAGACCATTAGAATATTATAATTTTATTTATATTTAAATAATTCTATTTTAAATATGAATATATTTATGAGAGTATTTTAAATATTACTATATTTACAATGAACAGACCGAGTACCAACCAAAATTTTATTATTTTATCATTAAATTAATAGTACAAATAAGCCTAGAGATTCCAAAATTAAATTTTCAAAAAAAAAATCCCGTGTATGGAACTCAGTGTTCAAACGTATAAGGTCTAAATCAAAACTCCGTAGGTATTATATATAAAAATTTTGGGCAATCTATCGGTATCCTTTTAAAAATTATTTATTAATTTTATGCCACTATGCCTGCCCCATTGCCCCCAAGATCTTTAAATTAAATTAGTGATTATTAAAAAAAAAATTGTATATTAAATGACTAAGTTCAAATAATTGTATATAGGAACATTAAATTAAGTTAACATAACATTAAAGTAATAATTTTCTATTAGCACAAATGTTTGAATTGCATTAAAAATTTATTTATTTAAAAATTTTCAATATATGCTAGAATATTATTGCACTATTTCCAATGGTAAGATGTGTGATCTTACTAATACATACTTGCAAAATCGATTGCTTTTTTTTCCTTATGCTACTTTTTTACTATTAGTATCGTCCAATATCTTAAAATTTTTAATATTCCTATATTAAAAAAATGGTGAATCAAATCAATTCAAATTGTTAGCAAATAATATAATATCAATAAATTGTGTTAAAAAAAATATAATATCAATAAAGAACTTTACCATCCTATCCTTTCATTTAGCTTTGATGTGTTCGTAAATGATATAACAAGCGCTACTTATTTATACAAGTTTATCGCGGTAGCATAAAGGTGGACATATATGTTCATAAAAAAAGTCATTCTCATCAAAATACTTTTTATTTTTCTGTTAACATACGTACTATATTCGGAATTAGGATGGAGGAAGATATTTATCATTTACGTTTTCACATAAAAGGGATAAATTATAAGGAAATATTATACATGGATCTTATTTTTCATTTACGGAGCTAAAAAGTGTGAAAAAAATGAAATTATCCTCTCATAAATTTTTTCCACATGTTATTTATGAGGTACGGGGAATTTTTTTATCTTTTCACCATATTTTTTGCTCTCGAAATTAAAAATAGCTATATAAATAACAATTTTCTAATTATAATAGGTTAAGAGCAACTCCAATAGAACGTTAATTTATTTCTTATATTTAATATATAATTGGATCTCGGTATTTTATAACATTGATAAGGACTTTTAGCTCCAAAAATAATTTGTATATTAGTTTTTTTTTCATATTATGTTATTAAAAGCACTTTTCCTATATCATATGACGGAGAGAGAAAGCAAGTGTTTTAAATCATTTTAATAAATAAAAGTTAGCACATGCTAAAAAGAATGAAAATATTAGCTATTTATAAATTATAAGTAGCGGAGGAAGAATCTTAGTCACATAAAAAACATTAGGACTCTATTTGAACATAGTTTTAGATTCATTTTTTAAATTACATCTTAAAATGATAAATAATTAATCTCTTTGAGTTGCTCAAGAGCAATAAAATGAGTTGATTTTGAGTAAAATTACAATGAGAATGTAAGACTACAATGTTATATTTGGTATAATAAATGAAATAAAGCTGATAAATTTGAAGTGAACTGAGGGGCGGTCTAACTCAAAAGAAAGAATTAGAAATATAAATAATTATTGAAAAAATTATGGAAAAAAAAATAATTTTCCGGAGGGATTGGAATCTAATCTATACTAATATCAAAAAATTAGAGAATGGTGAATATTCTGTTAAAAGTGGCTAAGAATGCTAAATTATCGGATATGCAAAAATCAGGATTGAAATTCTTATGGAATCTGAATATTCCTCCGAAGATAAAGCTTTTTATTTGGACGATATTTCATTCATGGTTACTTACGAACAGTGTTTTATCGGCTAGAGAAATTCAGATTGAGAAGTGGTGTTTAAGATGTTGCAATCAAGCGGTGGAAAATATTAAATCATGCTATATGGAAGTGTTGGACCCGGTTTTCTGCTCACCCAGTCATCGTCCAGATGAATAAAGACTTCGGCCTGCAAAGAGAAGAATGTGAGGGATGATCCCCCGATTCACCTTCGGTATAAGAATAAGTTAACTGATTTATGTGAGTATATCGGAATACAAGATAGTCTGTTTGATCTGAAGTGTGTGTCCTGATGAATTAACCTCATCGTGTATATAACTTGAATGGAGTTAACGTTCTTCTCCGGATCCTCGTGTTGTTCCGATAAAAGGGGGAAAGTGGACGTTGTGGCCAAGGACCACATTTTTGTCCTTACTGGACCGACCCTCGTCCTTGTTATTGGGTTGATTTTTCCTCGGCCCCAAATAATGTCTTTCTGTCTTCGGCACGCAAACACAACATAGTCCTGAGATGAGTGGGCGTCTAACATGTCCCTGGACTTTGGCTGAGAGTGAATTCCATGGGGGAAGTCCAACCTTTTCTTCGATAGACAACATCGCTTGGGAAGTCGTGACAACTTTAATCATGACAACTGTTTTGTCTCGAGATTGTCACTCTTGTCCAACCGTTGAATCCCAAACGTTCTTAATCTTAACCATTGGTTTCAAAACCAACGTCTCTTGGACCTAGGAACGTAAAGATTGCACCTCATCATGCCTATATATACTTACTAACTCCTAATTGTCCCTCTCATTTCACATTCTCTCAAGTACCAAATATTCTCCGCAAACAAAGGACCTTTCGCAATCATCCAACAACAAGCAATACAAGATCAAAGTTTCCTCAACAACCCTACAATTCTTCCCATTTCCTCCACAACAGTAAGTTGCCTGGTAATTTTTCTATACATGAAACTCTGTGGGTTTATCATGTAAGTAGTTTTATACTGACCTTTGGTTTATCTGGATTTAGGACTGGTACTGGGTAGTTAGGATATAAGGCATTTCCACTTTTCTTTTTTTTTGTTTGTTTCTGGTCTGGATGGCATTAAAAAGGGTATGCGAGACTATTTTTTGGCTTGAACATGCTTTGGTTTATTCAGCCTTGGAAAAGTCTTCGGGAACCGTCCCCCAGACCTTTTTTTCACCTTTATCGGGACTTGTCGGGATTTAAAGATGGAATGCAGGTGTGTTATGGGTCTTGAACATTCTTCGGATTGTCCAAACCTGGGAACATACTTCGGGAGCCAATCCCCCAAATCTTCACGAATAACCTTCATGTGCTTCTTCGGACCGATCCTGGCATGTTTTACTCGATTTTTCTCTTTTCGTTCTCTTTTCCTTAGTTATGAAATCCGAGTACACGGCTAACCTTTCCTCATTTTCGAATATAGGATCATGGATCAGTCTAATACGGAACAGGGCCTTCGGTACCAAGCGGTCCAGCCCACTTCAGCGACATCGCCTCCTTCCCGGCTGCTAACAACCCCTCGCAACTGAAGAAGACGGACATAGAGAAATTTTTATGACAAGTACCAAATTCCTCAGGGGGGCTTATCATCTTTATCATCCGAAGGATTCAGATCGGGTTTTTCATTCCCCTCCTGTCCCAGCAAGTTGCGGAGATTACGCAGTATGGATTTCTGAAGCTGCGTTTAAATATGGCTTCTGTGTCCCTATCCTGAAGCTAGTAAATAGTCTTTTTAGGCAAATAAAAATTGCATTTGCTCAAATAGATCCGAACGGATTTATTCACATCAACAGCTTCCAATACCGATGCTTGGAAGCGAAAATTAAACCTTCGACTCGATTATTCTGGTTCCACTACGACTTCCAAAGAAACGGGAAAAGTCCGGGTTTCCATACTATTGGGCGAAGATCCGGCCAAGGGGATTGGTGTTTCACCGATTCCAGCAATAATAAAAGCCACACATATTGGTGTTATATCTCGGGCATTTATTTAGCGGAGTTCGGGGTCTAGCGTGAGGTCGACCCGACTCGGTTAATGATGCCCGACCTCGAGCCCGAAGAGGCTATAAATTATAAAAAAATTAGTGTCCTTGAAAGTTTCCAAACAATTATTTACCAGTAGTCGGGAGAAAGATTGGTTGTTCGCCCTATAGGGTAGTGGTAACATTTTTTTGTCCTTTCTGTGAACATTTATTTCCTTCTTCTGCCATTTTTACTTGTATAGATCAACTGTTTCTTATGTCTTCAGTTATTTAACATTTTCCTTGTGTTTTTACTCTTGCAGTGTCTTCTAGACAGGTAGTTTTGGAGACGAAAAGATGTAAATCTGAAGAGAAACTGGCTCTTGGGAGGGCGGCTGCATGGACCTCTCATCCTAAGGACGCCGATACCCGAGCGCCCATATCATCCCCTGCTCATTCTCACACTCTATCTTTGGAGTTAACCGGTGAAAATCGACTTGATCCCTCAGATGCTTTGGCCGACCCCCACAAAAGGGTAATAGCTAAGGACCACAATATTATTAAGACCTATATCCTGAAGTGGGGAGGACTGTCCTCGAATTCCATCGCGACCAAGTCTCCTGCATCGTCCTGGAAAGTCGGGCCCAACCTCTATCGTGGTCTTATCCTGTTAAAGGATCAGAGTGTCTACACCAATGTCGATCTTCCCGAGACTTGTACTGAACTCATGGCTCGGTTCTCTCTGGTACATTTTTCCTTTTTACTGTTTTGATGTACTGCTTTGTTCTTCTTTTATTTTAGCTCTAACTTCTCTTTCTTCTCAGGCCGTTCCTTGGGCTGCGGCCATAGTCGACAAGGTCCAGGATGCCCAGGCTCGGATGAAGGCGATGAGCCAGCTTGAATCCAGGGTCACTAAGGCCGAGGAGGAGCTCAGACGGGAACAAAGGGCCCGGGAAGTGTCTGAGGGACAGGCTTCAGCTCTTGTTACGGACAAGCACAATCTGGAGTAGGAGGTGTCCCGGCTGAAGAAGCGTGTGGAGCAGCAAAACGCTCAGCTAAAGGCTTCCCAAAATATGTTCCAAAAAGAGAAGAAGAAGCTAGAGCAGGCAGAGGAACGTTGTTTTTAGATGGACTTTAAAAAAGCCGTCATTCGGGAGAGCGAAAGGGTATGAGACTACAAGCTCCTGCTGGATATCGACATGGAAGATCCTTTCAGCAGAGCTGCTGATGACGTGCCTCTGGTCGTCTCTTCAGACCCAGATGAAGACCTTTCCGATTGATGTAATTTTTTTAATTTTAATTGATCTGAACTTATTGCCTTCGGGCTAGACTTATGTTACCTTCGGGCTGGTATTATATAATTTCCGTTCCTTTGATGCATCTTTGATTTTTCTTAACATACTTTTATATTTTATTTATATCTTTTCGGCCTCGTCTTGAGCCAAGTTTTTCGAAAATTTTACTTCTCCAGCCTCTCTTTGGGCCTCAGGAAAAATATAAAAAAGTTTACGTATTCGGCCTCGCTTTGGGCCTTAGTAAAATTTTGAAAAATTCACGTCTTCGGCCTCAACTTGGGCCTTAGTTAAATTTAAAAGAATTTACTTCTTCGGCCTTGACTTGGCCTTAGTAAGATTTTGAAATAATTTACGTCTTCGACCTCTATTTGGGCCTTAGTAAAATTTTGAAAAATTTACGTCTTTGGCCTCTCTTTGGGCCTTAGTAATATTTTGGAAGAATTTACATCTTCGGCCTCTCTCTGGGCCTTAGTAAAACTGTTAATTATCCTCTTGCCACCTAGTTTTAAAGAAAGACATATGATGGCTTCAGATATCTAATTAATTGGCTGATTTCTTGCCCCCTATCCGAAGGTCTATAATTCTGTCTTTAAAATGTATTAGACATTCAGTAATTCATAAAACTAGACATTTATCATTCGATGCTAAGTAAAAATATAATGGGAAACATGTAACTTTCATTGAAAAATAGGAGTTCATACAATGTTATACATGCTTCATGCTTAGGGAATTCAAAAATACTGAATTAAATGACGAAATTAAATAATCAGAAATGGACTAGCAGGGCTTCGGGTAAGCTTACTGGAAAAATTTCCAGAGTCTCGAGGCATGCCAAGTGTTTTTGATAGGCTCTCTTGTCAAGGTTTTCAACTTGTATGTTTCTAGGCTTATTATTTCGGCCACCGAGTAGGGGCCCTCCCAATTAGGTTGAAATTTTCCTTGTTTAGTAGGCATTGATGTAGTTATCTCTCTCAATACTAGGTCGCTGATGAAGAAATTATGCTTTTTCACGCCCGAATCATAGTATTGGGCAGCTTGAAATTGGTACTTGAGATTTCTCTGGTGGGCTGCTTCCCTATCTTCTTCCAAGGAGGTCTATGTTGGCTCTTAGGCCGACCCTGTTGCTCTCGATGCTAAAAACCTCAGTCTGGTAGGAATCCGGGTCTACTTCAACCGGGAGAAGAGCGTTTATCCCATAGGCTAGTTTAAAAGGTGTTTCTCTCGTGGACGATCTGAGTGTCCTCCGGTAGGCCCATAAGACCCATGGAAACTCTTTGTCCCAAAGGCCTTTGGCCTCACCTATTCTCTTCTTAATGCCGTCAAAGATGTGACGCCCTCAAACTCGGGGTTAGGAATGAGGACCCACAACACTAATAAACTAATATAATATAGCAGCAGAAATATAATAAACCCCAAAAACTACTAAGATATAAACAAGATAAAGTATGAGACAAGATTACAACTACCAACCAGAATATTATAATTACAACCCTTATTATAAATAGATCCAAATTATTCGATTCTGACTTGGAATCGACATATAACCCAAAAGTATATGATCCAGCTATTACAATTCCCACCAACTATCGTCTCTTCCTCACACAACATCTACCTGATCGAGCACCTGAAATCTGATGGTATAGAAAGAACCGCCTGGAACGCTCTTACGAGTGGTGCGCCTAAGTCTGACCATCTTCTTGCTTAACCAATGGTTAGATCAACATAAATAAATGAGAAAAAAGGCTAAGCAGGTAACAATTTAAATAATTTCTAAATATCAAACACAATAGAGGCATTCTTATTCTTAATAAACTAGGTGGCAGTATTCTATCAATATCTAGGAAAGGGTTTCAAAAGAGGGTTTCAAGGCTTTCAAGATTCAAACTTGTTAAATCAATATTTCTCAAGATCAAACGATGGGGTTCTCAGAGAAACTCCATAACTTTAAGAAAATCAAACCAAGATTTGAATATCAAATGTCAAAATAGAATGACAGGGTTCTCATTTAAGTTTTCTCATAACTTTAAGAAGTTCAATACAAACTATTCAATTTCAAATCAAAAGAAATGAATAACGCTCGTTGTATAATTAAAAATATTTCACTTTTATATTTTAACAACAAGGAACCCTTGATTGGAATATCTATCTTTTAAATATAAAATGGGTGATCAGCCCGTACCGACCTCCATCTAGTTATTAAGGTACCTATGGCATTATTTCACCCTATATATTGGACTAACCCCGCTAGCCTCCTACGTGACTGGACTAGTCCAACTAGCCTCTTACGTCTCTATCCAATCTTTAGGAATTCATTTAAAAAACCTTTGTATTGGAAAGCATAGAAGTTTTAACTAAATTCATTTTAACATTACCAGTACGTGAAATCATTTGGACTCTTTCAAGTCGAAAATTATTCTTAGGTTCAATTCAAGAATTCAAGGGGAATAAGCAAATTGGAAATGAAGGGAACGTAAGTTGGGGAAATGATCAATCATCAAGCAAGGTATTAACAAGGCTGTTATCAGGATAGTTTCAAGGAACGATACGTTAACATGGCACAAGTTTACTACCATAAGAATCTAGGTTAACAAGGTATTTGATAGGAAAGATTCATTACGTCACTTAGGGTCAAAGGATCGCAAGGGTAATAAGAAATAAAGACAGGGAATATATGTACTTGAAACAAATGAACTATTAACAGGGTTTATCACGAGGTTCAATAGTATTAAGGAGATCTTTTACTTTTTCAATGCATAACATCAACATCTCTCTATAATCAAATTACAATCAAAGGCAGAGTTACTTGCCTCAAAAAGCTTTCCTTTTTCACAGGATTTGAGATACTGCCACCTAAGACCTCTTTTCTCTTCCTAGCCTGAATGCCTTTGTTTTCCAAATCTACAATACAAGACGAACCCTAATTAGAAACCTTATCAATTCTCGACATTTTTCAGAACGTCTAACTTTCTACCCCAATCGTATTATTCACTTTTCTTATTATACTTATATCACACATAACATATAATAGGTTAGCACCTTTATACGCTTTATACCTTCGATTAACTCGTCACTTTACACATAGCAAATAATCAGATATTCATATAATCCGACACACTTCATTTATAACCAAATATCATTAAATTATATCGTCTATAATTCTGATATATATCTATAATTTCTTTCAAAAATTGGGCATGAAATATTCGTAAATACGCCAACCTTTTCTCAACAACAACAATCAACAACCATCCCAATCAATTCCTACTTACTATTTTTACTTTTAATTATACCATAACCAATCGATCAACCATTTATTCACTTAAACTTAAAAAATGAAACATGCAATTCACTTTATACGATTACTGCTAACGACTTAATATATTGATTCAAATTATAACACTAGACTCAAATTCAAGGACTCGAGTCTCATTCTCTTTAAAATCGAGTATAATTTAGATTCTATATTCAAACACCACATTTTGTGCATGCAATTCCATTCAAGCATATAACTCAACTCGTACATCACACAAATTCACATAATTCAAACCGAATTGTTCAAAATTTGAACGAAAATTGAATAAAAATGGAAATTCTAAATTATTATAAATCTGAAATCATTACTTAACATACTCGATTAATTACTTAATAATCCATAATTAATCGAACCATAATTCATAAACTTAAACACACAATTTCGACATGCATGTAAACAAATAAGTTTTTTTTTTATAATAAATAGGGCTCAATTTACACATCATCGCCCACCACCGGCTCACCGGAGTTCACCGCCGGTGGCGGCAAGGGTTCGGGGTTTCCAATTCGGTCCCCTACACGAATCCCTACCGATTTTCTCCAAAACAATTCAACTAACATGCAAGCATCCACCGAACTGATTAACTCAAGAACTGAGTTCAAACTCGAAGCAACAAAGAAACCGAATGGAGTTTCTCCCCCAAACCACCGATACACACACATGCAACCACACATACACACACACACACACACACACATATATATATATATATATAAGGCAGAATGAGGTGTAATATGAGCTTGGGATCGAATTTCAATCAAGAAACATGAAAGATCGAGAGAATTACCGAGTAGAGAGAGAGAGAAATAAAACACGGGGAAAAAGAAAGGGGGGGTGGAGGTATAAGGTGGGGTGAAGGGTAGAAGGGTAATTTCCCAATTAAATTCCGATTTTCTTTTCTTTTGCTTTTACTTTTATGCATAACTCTATAAATACAATTTAAAAATATAAATCAGCTTTGTAAAATTTGAAAAGTGCCACAAATTTATTTTAAAATAAAAAATATGAAATTAACCTTCTCCCCAAATTTTTAAAATAATATTTAAGCAAACGAATTATTTTCTATGGATTTTACAAATAAATCACATATAGTAATACAACTCTGAAAAAACATTTTAAAATACCAGAACATCAAAATAAATCCATCTATCATTTTTCGAAAGTCTCTAGGACTATTCTAGAGATAATATAACATATTTCACACTTTGATCATATTCAGATAATTTTATAAAAATATGTAAGGATCAAATAATCCTTATTTTACCAAATAAAATCTTTTAAAAATCTTTAAAACTCCCGAATCACAAACGTAAACATATATTCACATAATAACACCAATCGCAACTTATGATTACACATAAATTTCTATTTTATAATTATTTGGATGCAGATATTAAATATCCGACACTTTTAAAATAACGATACAATTTCGTAGCTCGAATCCAACAATCATAGATACACGAAAATACTTAATATAACCCACATATTATCCAATTATTAATCCTTCTTTTGCATAACGGGTCCCGTTCTACCTGACGGCCCGATAAAAACATAGCTTATACCTTTTGCTGACTCATCAAATTGGAACGAGACATTTTACGTCCCCTTTTACTATTTCACAGAATTTACACATAAGCCACATAAATATATAATTTTATAATCCACAAATAGATCACAAACTATATTTTATTCATATAATTACATTGCGAAAATCCCAGTCATTATAAAAGATGACTTTATTTGTGGCTTCGATCGCCCCATTACCTTGGGGATGACCCACAAAGCTAAATTTCTGCTGGATTCCGAAGTGATGCAAGAAAGTTCTGAATTTATTCCCAATAAACTGGTTGCCATTGTCCGAAACACACACCTTGGGGATCCCAAACCTCAGTATTACTAGTTCTAGTATAAACTTCTTCGCAGCCTCTTCGATTATGGTTGCCAATGGACGAGCTTCAACCCATTTGGTCATATAGTCGATAGCCACAAAGTAGTACTTCGCCTATTTGGCGCTAATTGGGAAGATCCCCATGATACCTACTTCCCACGTGGCAAAAGGGATAGGACTTAGGACTAAGCCAACTCTTCTGGGGGTTGCTTCTGAACAGTGTTGAACAACTGATATTGTCTGCATTTTTTTACGTACTGGTGGGCATCGACCCTCAATGTCGGCCAGTAGAAACCTTATCGAAGAATCTTGAAGGCAAGGGCTCTTCCGGCAAGGTGCTCGCTGCAGATGCCTTCATAGACCGTCTCTAGAGCTAGTTTCTGCTCTTCAGTGTCCAGGCATCGGAGAAAAGGGGAGGAGGCCGACCTCCTGTAAAGTTTCCCACCAATGATTATGTAGCTGCCCGCTCTGTATCAGACTTTTGTGCCTCTTTCTTAATCAGAGGTAATATCCCCTTCTCCAGGAAGGCTCGAATTGGTGTCATCCAGATTATCACTTGATGGACTTCCATACACTATTTTTTATCGATTAAAGGGATCTTAACTTCAGACAGGTAGATCGAATTGGAAAGGCTCTGAGTTTCGGCTGATGCCAAACGGGATAGTGCATCGGCCCAGCTATTATTTTCCCTCGCAATCTGACTTAGCTCAAAAGACTTTACAAAGATAATTCTCATACCTTGATAGCATAGGCGCGAGTCCGAGAATCCCTCTGTTCATATTCCCCCGAAAAGTGCTTCACTATCAGCATAGAATAACTGAACACCCTCAGATGTTTTACTTCTAGATTCTTCGCCAAACTCATCCCAGCTAGCAAGGGTTCATCTTCGGCCTTATTGTTGGTGAGGGGGAAAGTGAACCGAATAGCCTAGCATATTTCAAATCTATCAGGATAAGACAGGATGAGGCATGCCCTATACTTTGACCCTGCGACTAAACAATCGACAAAGAGCTTCCATTTTCCCGGTTGTCAAATCAACTGCTCTTTGAGCATCAGGTCCTTCTATCTTGAGAAGGTACATTCTACCATGAAATCAGGCAGTGCTTGTGTTTAATAGATGTTCTCGGCACATAGTCCATATCATATTCACCCAACTCAATTGACCAGACGACCATTCTTCCCGAAGCCTATGATCTTGTCAGGATCTTTTTGAGTGGCTAGTCAGTCACAACGTGCACGATTCTTCCTTGAAAATGATATCATAATTTTTGGGTGGCCATAAACAACCCATATACAAACTTCTCGGTATTGAGGTACCTGGTTTTAGCATCTTTAAGCATGTGTGATACATAGAAAATTGGATGTTATTTTCCTTCATGTTCCTTCACCGGGACTGCTCCCAGGGTTCGGTCTGAAACAATGAGATACAGCTGAAGTGTCTCTTTCGGGTCTGGCCTCATCAACAGAGGGGCTTTAGTCCAATACTCTTTTACCTTCTCAAAGACTATCTAGCACTCAGGTCCTCATTCGAAGTTTTTTTAGCCTTTCAGTACATCGAAGAAAGGCAGTGCCTTCTCGACTGATCTTGATATAAAGCGCCGGAATGCCGCCAATCGGCCTGTTAGCTTCTAAATGTCCCTGATACACTTTGGGGGCTCCATATCCAACACTGCCTATATATTTTCCGGGTTGGCTTCTATGTCTTGTTCACTTACCATGTATCCCAGAAACTTTCCACTTGCTACCCCAACCCCAAAAGTACACTTGCTCGGATTAATTTTCATGTTATTTTTTCTTAGAGTTTCAAAACATTCTCAGAGATATTCGGCATGATTCTGAAATGGTGACTTAACGATCATATTTTCTACAAAACACTCCATGTTGCTCCCAATTTATTCTTTAAAGACTTTATTGACCATACATTGGAAGGTTGCCCCTGAATTCTTCAGACCGAAGGGAATTTTGATGTAAGGGTATGTTCCCTTCGGCATGATGAAGGTTGTCTTCGGAATGTCGGCCGTGTTCATGGCTATTTGATGGTAACCTGAAAAAGCGTCAAGAAAGCCGAGGACTTGGTAGCCGGCACTAGTGCAGACTGGACTTTTAGCGTCGGTTTAAATAGCACTAAGGCGTCGGTCAAGTGGCGAAGTAAGTGTGGGAGACGCTATAGGTATGGACCTACAACGTCGGTTAAACGAGCGACACAGAATCATTAATTGTGTCGGTTAAATGACACACGTCATAGGTTAATCAACCGACGCTGTAGGTTGACTTATAGCGTCTGTGTTATAGATCTAACCGACACTATTTTTTGCCTTACAATGCGTCGGTTGGACAAAATGCCGACGCTTTTGGTTTGATTAATTGTGTCGGTTATATCCAATGCCGACGCTATTGGTTCTCATCTGTTGCGTCGGTTCACTAAAATGCTGATGCACTTGCTTGTCACCTGTTGCGCTGGTTCACCTGTTTGTTAACCGACACTATTGCTTCTCACCAAATGCATCAGTTAGCAGAAATGCCGACACACTTGCTTCTAAACAATAGCGTCGCTTAGATAGAATGCCGACACTTTTTGTCACTGAAAAATAAATTTTTTCCTGTTTTCTATTGATATTTTATATATTTTCTATAAACCTGTTTCATTAGACAATTAATACTAAAATCCCAAAATACAAGTACAACAAAAAATTAAATTGTATGATAGGGATAAATAAATCCTGATTGTGTAATTAAATATCACAGTAATTATACATGATTTGGGCTGCTAGGCCCAATAAGAAGATGTATGACATTCAGACCAAAAAGGTTAACACATTGATCAGGCCTGATGGACCAGATCAGGCCTGATGGAACAAAGAAGGCCCAAAAACCCTGAATATTAATTAATTTCGTAATTAATTAATAAGGGAAAAATCAGGTACTGAGAAGAGTCCTAATAAGGACATAAGTCCTTGCAGATTAACCTCTAAGGGACCTAGAAGGATAAGGAATCAGTTTCCTACTATATAGGACTCCAAAGTCCATTCTAATTCTGAGACTTGGCTACCAAGTCCAATTCAAGGACCACCAACATCTATATAGAGGGTCTCACCCCACAAATCAGAACTACATTTTTTGGCTTGATTCTTTAATTCACGGAGATACGTAGGCATCTCGTAAAGGCAGAGTTAAGCTACGAAATACGAGAACAGCCATTAAAGGCCTTGAGCTCCCGAACCTTAGCAATAAATACAGCAAATAATAACCTTAGTTTTTTATCCATAACATTTGGCACCGTCTGTGGGAAAGCACAACAATAACCATGGTGAAAACACGGAGAACGGTTAGAGCCCTTGGAGGAGGAACACCAACGGGGACAACCCAAGTGATTTCTTCAATTGTGGAGGTACCTCCTCATTCAACCTATGCAACCACGCAAGGAGAAGCCCAGATAGGGGCAACTGAACCTCAGCCACAAGGGACGATTCCCTCGGCTACTCAAGGTACGAATCCCCAAGTTTAACAAGTACATGCACCTGAGAATTCTCGACCTATCGGGTACGAATATTCAACTATTGTTACTACTAACCCCCCTTATGGGATGCCCCTTTACCCCGAGGTTGGAGGAAGTGGACATGCTGGACGTAGTGAAGCACGAGGGCGCTCACCCCCATACATACGAAGTTTGGCTCCTATCCCTGAGGATCAAGAATTTTCTGGTCCTTACACGGAGAGAGACTCCGAATCTTCAGATGATGAAGTAGCCCCAAGAAAGAGACGTGCTGGCAAAGAGCCGATGGCTGATGGTAGCCAACGCCCTCAAAGCACCCAAGGGGCGAATCCCCAAGAAGTGCAGGAAAGAATCAGGGCTCACGAGGCTGAGATTCAAAGGCTGAGGCGCGACTTGGAGGCGCTCCAAACCACCAGACCCTCAGTACCTCCTAGGGGGAGAAATCCTCCTCCTATCATAGACCTGGATGGTCCAGTGCAGAGAAGGGCTGTTGTCCCAAGGGCTGATCCAAGCAATCTTCTTCCCCTTGGAGATCCTAATGATCCTACTCCACCCTTCACTGAAGATATAATGAATGCCCATATATCAAGGAAGTTCAAGATGCCAACTATAAAAGCTTATGACGGCATGGGAGATCCCGCTAATCATGTTAGAACATTCTCTAATGCACTGTTGTTGCAGCCCGTAAATGATGCTATAAAGTGTCGGGCCTTTCCTCAAACCATGTCGGATATGGCTCAAAGGTGGTATAGTCGTTTGCCCCCGAACTCTATTGGGTCGTTTAGAGAATTAAGTCAGGCTTTTATTAAGCAATTCATCAGCGGGAGAGTACATGAGAAAAGTTCAGCATCTCTTATGAGCATTGTGCAGGGAACAAAGGAATTCTTGAGAGACTACCTGAATCGTTTCACAAAGGAGGCTTTAAAAGTCCCAGACCTTGATGATAAGGTAGCCATGATAGCACTGCAACAAGGAACTAGGGATGAGTTTTTCAAGATGTCCTTAGCCAAATGCCCCCCTGAAAGCATGTTGCAGCTTCAGGATAGGGCAGGGAAGTACATCAAGGTGGAAGAAAGCATGAGGAAGACCGTAGTGAGTAATGAGCCCACTGGAGGCAAGAAGCGGAAAACTGATCTGGAGTATATCGCTAAGGAAAAGTATCCTAGAACCGAGCAAAACCCTGATTCAATCCCCAAGAAGGGAGGACCTGGGCAAAAGTTCACTGAATACGCTAAGCTGAATGCTCCTAGAAGCCAGATCTTGATGGAAATCGAGAAAGATAGAGATATTCGTTGGCCTAAGCCCTTGAAGGCTGACCCTGCAAAGCTAGATAAAAGCAAGTATTGCAGATTTCACAAAGATGTTGGTCATGGCACCGATGAGTGTAGACAGCTGAAAGATGAAATTGAGTTCCTCATTCGAAAAGGAAGATTGAACAAATATACTGGAGAAGGAGGGGATAGGAATAACAATGGAAGAAAGAACTTTGAAGATCTTAGGAGGGACCAAGATGATCAGGGGTGGAATCCCCAGCCTAGGGGACCTGTGATAAATACAATCTTCGGAGGACCACGACCCCGAGGGCCTATGATAAACACAATCTTTGGAGGACCAACTGCTGCTGGGTTATCCAAGAACTCCAGGAAAGCGTATGCCTGAGAAGTTATGCATATTGTTGGGGAAGCCCCGAAGAGGGCCAGGACAGGAGTAACAATGTCTTTTGATGATTCTGATATGGAGGGTGTGAAATTTCCCCATGATGATCCGTTGGTTATAACCCCGATAATAGGGAACAGCCCAGTGAGAAGGGTCATTATGGATAATGGTGCTTCAATGGATATCTTGCTCCATGAAACCTTTTTGAGGATGGGATATAATGACTCCCAATTGACCCCAACCGACATGCCAATATATGAGTTTACGGGAGTGGAGTGCCCCGTAGAAGGGATAATCAAGTTGCCAACAACCATAGGACAAGAACCAAGGCAAGCAACTCAGATGTTGGACTTCGTGGTGGTGAAGGCCGGTTCGACTTACAATGCTATCATAGGAAGAACAGGGATACACGCCTTCAAGGCAGTCCCTTCTTCCTACCATTCAGTTATGAAGTTTCCTACCCGGGATGAGATTGGAGAAGAGAGATGAGACCAGAAAATGGCTAGAAGCTGTTATGTGGCCTCTTTGAGGGCAGATGGAATTGGGGGGCAGGTTCTTCCTATTAAAGATCTGGATATCCGAGAGAATGATGAGAAAAGGGGAAAGCCAGCAGAAGACTTGGTTTCAATTCCTTTAGCCCCCGAAGATCCTGAGAAGGTGACTTTTATTGGAGCAACGCTCGAGGAGCCCCTTAGAGGGAAGTTGGTGAAATTTTTGCAAGAAAATAGTGACGTATTTGCATGGTCAGCAGCTGATATGCCAGGCATAGACCCGAAACTGATTACTCACAAGCTGAATGTGGACCCAAATCGGAAGACAGTGAAATAAAAGAAAAGAAGTTTTTCTCCAGAAAGGCAAGAAGCTATAAAACAGGAAGTGGAGAAGCTCTTGGAGGCTGGTTTCATTGAGGAGATTCAATTTCCAGAGTGGTTAGCAAACCCTGTAATGGTGAAGAAGGCCAATGGAAAATGGAGGATGTGTGTGGACTTTACTGATCTAAATGATGCATGTCCTAAGGACTGTTTCCCGTTACCAAGGATCAATACTTTGATAGATGCCACTGTTGGGCATGAAATGCTGAGCTTCATGGATGAATTCAGTGGATATAATCAGATCAAGATGCACATGGATGACATTCTAAAGGTATCATTCATCACTGACTTTGGTGTTTATTGTTATCTAGTTATGGAATTTGGCCTTAAGAATATAGGAGCCACCTATAAAAGGTTGGTAAATAAAATTTTTAAGAATCTTATTGGCAAGACTATGGAAGTTTATGTCGATGACATGTTAGTCAAGAGTCTAGTAAAGATTGACCATATAACCCATGTGAGGGAAGCTTTTGAGGTCCTGAGGTACCACAAGATGATGTTAAATCCTACAAAGTGTGCTTTCGGAGTAGGGTCTGGAAAATTTTTGGGATTGATGGTCTCCAAGAGAGGGATCGAGGCTAACCCCGATAAAATAAAGGCAATCCTGGACATGGAACCACCAAAAACTGTCAAGGATGTTCAAAAGCTCACAAGAAGGGTTGCTGCGTTGGGACGATTCATCTCCAAGTCAGGAGACAAATGCTTGTCATTCTTCAAGTCACTAAAGAATATTAAGGACTTTGTATGGAATGCGGAAAACCAGAAGGCATTCGAGGAATTAAAGAAATATATGGCCCAGGCCCCATTGTTGGCCAAGCCAGCTTTGAATGAAGTTTTATTCTTGTACTTAGCTGTTTCAGAGAGTGCCTTGAGTGCTGTATTGGTTAAGGAGGAACTGAAAATCCAGAAACCCGTATACTATGTCAGCAAAATTCTGCATGGTGCTGAGTTGAATTATTCAACTATTAAGAAATTTGCTCTAGCCTTGGTAATGGCTTCAAGAAAGTTACGACCTTACTTTCAAGCTAATCAATTTGAGGTGGTAACGAGTCAGCCCCTGAGAAATATCATTCATAGTCCCAAGGCTAGTGGGAGATTGATCAAGTGGGCAATAGAGCTGGGAGAGTTCGACATCAAGTATAAGCCACGAACGACAATAAAAGCCCAAACATTAGCTGACTTCATGGTGGAATGTACCATACCCAACCAAGAAGTCGGGGGGCAGGAAGATAACATACCTCAAGACAAGGAAGTTGATAAGGGGGATGAAGAGAAGGTTAATAAGGAAAAAGAATATTGGGTTCTCTATTTTGATGGAGCATCAAAAATGAATTCAAGTGGAGCAGGTTTGGTTTTACAAAGCCCTGATGGGTTCTTAATTGAGTATGCCATAAAGTTAGACTTCCCAACCACAAACAATGAGGTAGAATATGAAGCTCTGATAGCTGGTCTTGGCTTAGCAGGGACACTTAGAGTCAAGAACTTAAAAGTCTGTGAAGACTCGAAGTTGGTCATATCCCAGGTGAAGGGAGAGTTTGAGGCAATGGATGAAATGATGGCTAAGTATGTCCGCCTGGTAAGGGCCGTGATGACCCAATTTGATGAATGCCATGTTGAGCACATTCCAAGGGAGAAAAATGCTAAGGCAGATGCGTTGTCAAAGTTTGCTTCATCTGAGATGGAAGAAAGCTCTGGAAGTGTATACTATCGCGTTTTGAAAACACGGAGCATTGATGTTAAGCTTGTGGCTCCTATAGGCCTGGGGACATCATGGATTGATCCCATTAAGGCTCACATTCAAACCGGTTGGTTACCAAACGATGCTACTAAAGCACAAAAATTGGTTGTTCGAGCATTAAGATACTCTTTGATAGATGGAATTATGTATAAAAGATCTTTCGTGGTTCCCTACTTAAGATGTCTCAGGCCCGATGAAGCTCGCTTGGCTCTTGAAGAAGTACATGAAGGCATATGTGGGCAACACTTGGGGGGCAGGGCCTTGGCTCATAAGATAACCCGTTTGGGCTTCTATTGGCCAGAAATGATGGTTGATGCCAAAGAATATGTGAAAAAATATGACCGCTTTCAGAAGCACGCACTAGTTGTTAGACAACCCCCCGAGATGCTGACCTCTATCAACTCGCCCATCCCCTTTGCTATGTGGGGAATGGATATACTAGGGCCTTTCCCCATGGCCATGGCACAAAAGAAGTTTCTGATTATAGCCATTGATTATTTCACCAAGTGGATTGAAGACAAACCCTTGGCCAATATCACAACTAAGCAGGTTGCACAATTCATGTGGGAAAGTATTATGTGTCGGTATGGGATTCCCCGCATCCTAGTCACTGACAATGGAACACAGTTCAACAACGAGGAATTCAAGAAGTATTGTGAGGAAAATGAAATTGAGTTGCGATTCACATCTGTGGCTCACCCGCAAGCCAATGGGCAAGCGGAAGTGGCAAATCGAATAATCTTATATGGACTAAAGAAGAGGATCGAGAAGTCAGGGAATAACTGGGTGGATGAAATACTCCCCATACTATGGGCCTATAGGACTACCTGTAGAGTCACGACTGGAGCAACTCCCTTCATGTTATCATATGGTGCAGAAGCAGTTGTTCCTGTAGAGATATCACATTCCTCCCCCAGGATTCAAGCTTTCAATGCTGAGGAAAATGAAGAAGGGCAAAGGTTAGCCCTGGATCTAATTGATGAAGTACGAGATGAGGCATATGCGAAGATAGTGGAATATCAGAAAAAAGCTTTGTTCTACTACAACCTAAGGGTTAAAGAAAGGTTCTTCAAACAAGGTTACTTAGTCTTGAGGAAAGTGGAAGCTTCTGGTGTAGGACAGAAAAGGAAACTTGCCCCAAATTGGGAATGGCCGTACAAAGTCAAGAGTGTTCAGGGTAGAGGAACCTACAAGCTGGACACTATGGATGGTTTTGAAGTCCCGAGAACTTGGCATGCAGAAAACCTGAAGGTTTACTATGTGTAAAACAGTTAAAGCACGATTCTCACTTGTCAGAATGATAAGTAGGTTTAAAAGCACCTTGAAGCTTTGCTTGCTTAGGATTTTTCTATATAGAAGTTATGTTTAGATTTTATCAGGGTTGAACCCATTTCATGTAAGGTATCAAGAATACCAAGTTATAATATAAAGCCTTCGACTTAATCTTATCCTATTAGATTGATGCATTGTGAAAGATAAAACCGAGTTATAAACTTGAGTTTGAAAAATCGAAAGAAAAATACGACGATACTTGGGCAAAATATGACTGAAAACAATAAAAGTCAATTACAAAGTTCAATATTATCTAAGAAAGAAGAAATACATAAAAACTTAGGCCTTGGAAGGCTGGGATTCTTCGGAACCACTATCCGAAGTCTCCTCGGATGTCTCTTCAGTCGGTCCCTCGGAAGTCCCCTCGGAAGTCTCCGCAGAGGTTCCCTCGTAACTATCTTCAGACGCTTTGGATGCTACAGGAGACGCTGGTTTAGGAGACGCTTTCTTTGGAGGCTCTTCTACCCTGGCCTTCTTTATAATTAATAATATGACAAGAATTACAGAAGGGGGGTTGAATGGAATTCTTGAAACTTTTTCTTGAAATAAAATGTTCTAACTCAAATATAAATATAAGTGTATTGATTAGCACAATGCGGAATAAAACTTAAGTGAATCAAAACACAAGTAATTAAAAACAAGAGTCTTTAAAAACTTTCTGGTGGATTTGAATGATTCCACCAGAGATATATATTATATATCGAGAGAACTCTGTGTAATGCTCACAGCTGCTTACAGATATAGAACTACTGAGAATACAGAGAAATGCTAAGAATTCTGCTTATAAATGTTTCTCACTTTTTGTATCTCAGATCTATATATATATTTGCTACTTCTTGGTTTATATATTACCAAGATTACAAAGTCAAAAGATAGGATCATTATAAAAACTATCGGGTCTAATACTTTGCAACTTTGTTCTCTATTACCCAGTTAATAGGCTTCCTCATTCCATTTGCATACACTTCGACGCATGTGACTATGCTGTCACTGTCAACTGATATTTGAATTCTTTATCCGTTGAGTACATGATCATCCGTCGAGTTTATGATCATCCATTGATGGCTTTATTGATCATCCGTCGACTGCTATATTGAACATCCGTTGATAGCCATTTGATCATCCGTCGATGGCTTTGTTAATCATCTGTCGGTAGCTATTATGGCACTTGACTTCAATTCATTTATGCAGAATTACAAGACATCATCTATGTATAATTAATCAACCTATTCTGCATATCTAGTTAAAGTCAACATGACTTATATGCTACTACAGAATCTATACAAAGGTGTATGCAGAAATATGCTACAGACTCATTATTACATAAGCTACTCACTCGATGGATAATAAGTCATCATCCGTCGGGACTATAATGAGTTATCCGTCGGAACTATAATTCTTATCCGTCGAGTGCTACATTATTTCAATAAGTAAAATCTACTTAGGTGTTTTGTTCATGTAATCATCAAGTACACAACATATGCACAACAATCTCCCCCAATTTATGTCTACTGGAATTGTAGCCATAAATTAAGAGATACTTGATGATAACAAAACACCCTAAACAAACAACTTTAAAAGAAAGTAGATAATACTGAAAAGTGCTTCAAATAACAAAAATTGGACAAAGTTTTGCTCACAGTCATTTTTCAAGATGCTCTTCTAGCCTGAGCAGATTTATCTAGTTCCTTGAAGGTTTGGATCTTCTTCCAAGCTTTCTGTTGTTTTCTTCAATCTGATTTTGGAGCTGCCTATGGAATTCTAGTTCATCAGATTCTGAGAGATTTAGCTTTTCTTGCATTTCCAAAAGAGTCTCATTGCTAGAGATGCTCAATTGGTCTTCTAATCTAAAGAATCTTCTCACATCTTTGTCATCTATGAACTCCATCAGCCAGTAGGGCCTTAGATGCACTCTTCTCCCTGTGTAAGGGATGATTAGAGTCTTTGAGAGTGCATTTTTAGCTCTAACACTCCTTAGTTCTTCAATCTTCTTCAATACTAGTCTTCTTGCAGTAACATTGAACCCAAAGTTCTTCTTGAAGGATGAGTAAACTTTAATCAGTACAGCTTGGCTCTCTTGAAAAATCCTGTAAAGTGGCCACCGAATCTCCTTTCCTCCTTTGAACTTGAACACTAACCTTTCAGGTAGGTTTCTGTATGCATCAATACCTCTTACTTCATCTAGTTCATCCAGATAGAGATTTAGATCAGAAAATTCTTTGATGTCACACAAGTACAGATAGTCTCCCCTATTGACTTTGGGCTGAGCTTTGACTATAGATTTGGATTTGAGAGGTAACAGCTTCACTTTCTTGACTGCTCTTGACTTTGTCCTTTTTGGCTTGCTAAGGATTGGTAGATTGAAGTCTGGAATTGGTATGTTCTCCCATTCTATTGGCTCATCCTTGGGCACAATAGGTTCACCATGAATATTTCTGTAGGGATCCACCACCCTTATGTCTTCAAATACTACAGAGGGCTTTGTTGCTTGAGTTGTAGCTGGTGTGGATTCCTTAGAAAATTGATCTTCCAATTCCTTGTCAACAATATCCAGTCTCCTTTTAGTTCTTTTAGCCAATTCTTTCTTTCTTGGAGATTTCTTCTGTTCTTCAACTTGCTTCCTTGATTTAGTAGCTTTAGATGGTTGAGAGGGTATTTGTTGTGATAAATTTACAGCATGTAGCTTGGCCAAGATAGCAATCTGCTCTCTCTTCTGTTTAGCCTTTTTAGCATCTAGAGCAGCCTGCTTCTTTTCCTGCTTCAATCTAGCTTTTTCTTCTCTCTTTGCTTGAGCAAATTGAGGATGTCCAGCCATCACACATATTTCTTTCCCATTTCTACAAATCTTAGCAATCCTCCTTTTAGAAGCTGAATCAGCTGGATCTTTATAGAAGGCAATTGATCTTGACAGAAGCTTCTTCTCATCAGGCTTGGGTGTCTCATACACAGTGTTCAAGGGGTTCTTCAAAGATGATTTTGAGTAGTTTTCCCTTGGTTTAAGAATCATTTCAGCCTTTGGAGACTTGATGCAGGAAGATTGTCCTCTTTCCAGATAGTTCATGCTCATCTCATTCACACTAATTTGCTTGAATTGAGAGTGATGGATGGATGACTTAACTGGCTCCTTGACAAGTTCAAACTTCTTCTGTATCTCCTCATCAATCTTCTCCCAGTTGACCAAACTCAACTTTTCTTTCTCAGCAACTTTCAAGTTGGCTGCTGCTGCTTGAATCAGATCTATACCATCTGTGACTGGTGGCTTTGAGATAGTAATTGAAGGCACAATTACTTTACGGATTTGTATCTGAAGCTTCTCCCCCTCACTTGGTCCTTTCTCCCCCTTTTTGTTATCATCAAGTTGAGTTGTGGAGGGGGTTTGAGCTGCCACCAGTTTTTGGATTAGATTAGTCTGTTGGTCTTGATGGAGATGAATGGCAGTCAAAGATGCTTCGATAGCTGACACTCTTGTATCCAAGGATTCTATCTTGGTTGCAAGATCAGAATTTTTCCTTAATTGCCTCTTGATGTCAATCATTGCAGTGTTTGTAAGTTTAGAGTCTATTTTATCTGAAATGGCCTTCTTCATCTCCTCAATATCACCCTTCATGATGTCCACATCTCTAGCATGCTGGAGGCCCTGGATTTGCTGAAGTTGCAGGGAGGCTAGATGTGCCTGAAGAAGCTTCTTGGTGCTAGAATTGGTAGTAGTTTGAAGAGCAGTGTGAGTTTGATTTATTAACTAGATCAGGGTTGTCTTGAAGTAATGCTCATCACAGTGCTTTGAGAATGCCCATGATGGCATACCTGAGCTTGAGCCTACTTCTCCCCCTATGTCCATTGCTGCATATTCATTATCCCCACTCTCATCTCCAAAGAAATCAACTGAACCCCCAGTCTCATAGTCCACATCACCAGCTGTAGAAGGCAAAGCTGTGATGGCATCCTTAGCCCTTTGCATAGACTGGGTGGTATGCACCAGATTAAGCATCCTTTCTGCATTGTCATTGCCCTGTTTAGCTAGAATTTGATAAGCTGGAACAGGGTGAGTAAATGCCTCAGCATCCAGGGAAGCAGAATCTATAACAGCTTTAGGATGTTGAGATAGTCCTTCCCTGTCTGCATCCTGGACATTCATTGACTCACTAGCAATGACATCCATCCTTATTTCTCCAGTACCTACATTTCTCTCATTTTCTCCCTTTTGTTGCATCAGGGTCTCACCCTGGCTCCCCACCCTCACACCCTCACCTTCACCTACTAAGGTGGGACTCCTCTCACTCTCTTTTGCCAATCCTGAAGAAATGGATTGCAGATTTTTACTCATTTCCTCTCCTTTTTCCTAGGAGCAACCCAGACTCTCACTCAAAACACTCTTCTCTCTAAATCCCCTAAGAGTGACTGTACAACCATTAAATCTTCTGCACTTGAAAGAATTGAAGTTTGAAGTTGTGCAGAGATACTCGACGGATGAGTGATATCCATCGAGTGAGTGGTTTTGCTATCCGACGGATAACTGCTGTTAGGCTTATCCGTCGGGATACAATCACTACTCGACGGATGAGCAATATTCATCGAGAGAGTAGAAATGAATGAGCTGGGAATAGAAACTATTATGGACTCTGTGCTGATTGAAGATATTTTAGGCACAGATGACACAACAGTTCCTGAAAGAATTGGCAAGTGAGCCAACAAATCATCTAAAAGATGATGCTCACTTGCACTCGATTTTGGCTTCCCCAACAGAGTTAAAGAAGGGGAATCAGGAATTGATGTGTTTATCATATCCACATCCAGAGAATTTGTTGGTGAGTATGGTGTTTGAGGTGCTTCTATAACTAGAGATTTTGGTTGTGATTCCACATTTATTGGAGCCATATCAAGCTGAATTTGTGAAGGTGCAGTGACTGTGTCTTTAGCACCAGTTTGCACAGTGTGTGTCCCCTGTGCATCCCCAAAGGTTTTTGATTTCTTCTTTCTGGCATAAGTTTGGGGTGAGCTTGTGTCCCTAACCCTCTTGGACTGTGCTCTTGGTTGAGAGTTTTGTTCAATAGCTACATCCTTTTGGGAGGATGCAGCTAGAAATGAGCTTTTGTCCTTTTTAAGCACTACAGTTTGTTGGGAAACTGCAGTGTGGCTAGGCTGGGATTCACTCAACTCTCCAACCTTATTCTTGGGGTTTCTTTTATGTTCACCCCTTCCCTCACCTAACTTACCCTCCTTCACACTCCCCTCTTTGGCTTTAGTGGATTTTTCAACTGGCATCTTTTGGGAGATACCAGAGGGGGCTTTCTTTGATTTGGATTTTGAAATAATAGTAGGTTTGACAGCTTTGGTAGGCAACTGTTTGGTCATTGGCACAGTTATCATAACTACTCTTGAACTCAAAGAAAGTGTGGAGGTTGGAATAGTTGTAGGGATGGATGAACTTACCTCACTTACCTGAGGTGCTTGCATTACAGGAAAGTAGAACATTGGCACATCCTTGTGATGATTGGCCATGTTCAAATCTGCAATAATCCTTCTCTCTTGAACCCAACAATCCAGTTTGTTGTTTGGGTTCTCAAGCACAATCTCTTCACAGAGGTGGTTAGCCAATAACATAAGAAATCTAACATAATACACATTTTCACCTCTTTTATTTAACTCCCCTAATTTAAAACCTAACTCAAACAAGACAAGGTCACTGAAATTATAAAATTTATCTGTAACTAGCATGTATAGCATGTTAAGCATGGAAATATTCACTGAATCAAAATTACTGATCTTTCCTGAGAAAACCTTTGTAACTACATCACACAAGAAACTCCACTCTTTCCTAAGACCCATTCTTCTAATATCACTCAGTTTAGAAGTAGGAAGTGCATCGTGCATGGAATTGAGCATATTGATTATATCAGTGTCAGTGTGTGGTGAAGTCACATTGTTATCAGGAATTTTGAAGCATGCTTTTATCACATCACTATTTATACAGAATTCTTTACCTTTAATGGTTAGAGTGATGGTCTTATCTGTAGAGTTGTAGGTAGCAGTGGTCCACATCTCTTCAACAACTTCACAGAAGATTGTGGGTGATTCCAGCATGGCAAAATTGAGCTTGCAATTCTTTACAAAGTCCATCATCTTGTGATAGTCATCTGATTGCTGAATACCCTTGTTCACTAATGCAGTGAAATTGTTCTTCTCATAAATAAACCCAGTTTGAGACATAATCTTTACAACATGTGCCATTGTTAGAGAAAGAGAGTAAGTGCTTTGAGAGAGAATGAAATTAGAGCAGTTGAATTGAGAATGATAAAAGAAAAGCAATTGCAATGAAATAAGCTTTTATACTATCTCAAAAATAACTGATAAAAATAATAATGTAAAAATAAAGTAACCAATAGAAATTGCCTAAAATAGCCGTTTAAAAATAAACTGTAAAAATTCCACTCATTATCCGTCGTGTTATGCTTACAAAATGTAAGTATACTCGATGGATAATGTACAGGGAATTAACGGCTGAGATTAAGACAATTCGACGGATGAGGATAAACTGTTATCCGTCGAGACATAAAATATTCCAAAAAAGTAATTGATTTTTATTAGAAAATTGTATTTCGACGGATGACCAAACTCGATGGATAAGGGTCATTCGTCGAGATGTAAATTTTGACTTAGCCAAAATTTCATCCAAGACTGAAAAATCAATTAAATTTCTGGCTGCATTTCAACTTGCAAATTAACTCAGATAGATTTAAGAATAATTAAGCATACCTAACTCACTTACCAACCTTGAAAATGTGGATTCATCCAGTGGCTTGGAAAAGATATCTGCAAGTTGCTTCTCACTGGGAACAAAATGCAGTTCCATAGTACCATTCATTACATGTTCCCTTATGAAATGGTACTTGATATCTATGTGCTTTGTCCTTGAATGTTGTACTGGATTTTCAGTGATGACAATTGCACTTGTGTTATCACAGAAAATAGGAATCCTCTCAACTTGCAAACCATAGTCTAGCAATTGATTTCTCATCCATAAAATATGTGCACAGCAACTGCCAGCAGCAATATATTCAGCTTCAGCTGTAGAAGTAAAAACTGAATTTTGCTTTTTACTGAACCAGGACACAAGCTTGTTTCCTAGAAATTGACAGGTTCCTCTTGTACTCTTTCTATCAATTCTACAACCTGCATAATCTGCATCTGAATAACCAGTTAGATCAAAACCAGAATCTCTAGGGTACCAAATGCCAAGGTTTGGTGTTCCCTTGAGATATCTGAAAATTCTCTTAATAGCTATTAAGTGAGATTCTCTAGGATCAGCCTGAAATATAGCACATAAACATGTAGCAAACATTATATCTGGCCTACTAGCTGTTAAGTACAAAAGTGAGCCAACCATGCCTCTATAACTTGAAATATCCACAGACTTTTCAGTAGTGTTTAATTCAAGCTTAGTTGCAGTGATCATGGGAGTTTTTGCAGATGTGTAATCCATTATATCAAACTTCTTTAAAAGATTAAAAATATATTTAGTTTGACTAATGAATATTCCATCACTAACTTGCTTAACTTGTAAACCAAGAAAGTAAGTTAGTTCTCCCATCATACTCATTTCATACTTACTTTGCATCAATTTGGCAAACTTTTTGCAAAGTTTCTCATCTGTAGAGCCAAAAATAGTATCATCTACATAAATTTGAACAAGTATACTATAGCCATTAACATTTCTGAAAAATAAAGTTTTATCTACAGTACCTCTTGTGAAGTGATTTTCCAAAAGAAACTTTGATAAAGTATCATACCAGGCTCTAGGTGCTTGCTTCATTCCATAAAGTCCTTTCAAACGATAATAGACATGTTCTGGAAAATTTGGATCTTCAAAACCAGGAGGTTGACTGACATAAACTTCTTCCTCCAAATCTCCATTCAGAACGACACTTTTGACATCCATTTGATAGACTTTGAAATTTGCATGGGCTGCATAGGCTAAGAAGATTCTGATGGCTTCAAGTCTTGCAACAGGAGCAAATGTTTCATCAAAATCTATTCCTTCTTGCTGACTATAGCCCTTAGCAACCAATCTAGCTTCGTTCCTGACAACTATGCCATTTTCATCCATCTTGTTTCTGAATACCCACTTGGTGTCTATTGGATTCTTTCCTTTAGGCTTGGGCACCAGCTTCCATACATTATTCCTTTCAAATTGGTTTAGCTCCTCCTGCATAGCTAAAATCCAATCAGGATCCAACAAAGCTTCTTCTACCTTCTTTGGTTCTTCCTTGGAAAGAAAGCTGTTGTATAGACATTCTTCCTGAGTTGCTCTTCTTGTTTGAACTCTAGAAGAAACATCACCAATGATAAGCTCAAAGGGGTGATCCTTTGTCCATTTCCTTTGTTGAGGTAGATTAGCTCTAGATGAAGAAACCTCATTATTGTCTTGATGTGTGATTGAGTTTTGATTGTTAGAAACTCCCCCTGAGTTTGTGGATCTTTGATTTGAGAAAGGGGAGCTTTCTATAGGTGATCTATCTTGACTTCCTGCTCCTTTTGATAACCCGACGGATGGTGAATTTTGAGTACCGACGGATGAAGCTGGTTGTCTTCCGACGGATAACACAGATTGCCTCCTGATGGATGAAGCATTATGCAACTCGACAGATGTTGAGTTTTGTGCTTCATTGGTAGTAGATTTATCTGCATTATCCTTAGATACTATTTTTTGATCACTTTCATCATCACTGTCATCACTAACCATCTCCACATTATCGAATTTGAGGCTCTCATGGTAATCTCCATCTTTCAGTCCTTCAATCTTTTTATCATCAAACACAACATGTATTGATTCCACAACAATGTTGGTTCCTAGATTGTAGACTCTATATGCTTTACCAACAGCATATCTAACAAAAATTTCTTCATCTGCTTTAGCATCAAACTTCCCATTTTGATCAGTTTGATTTCTCAGAATATAGCATTTGCAGCCAAAGACATGAAGAAAGTTTAGAGTTGGCTTCTTGTTCTTGAATAATTGATAGGGAGTCATGCATCTTGCTTGATTAACCAAAGAAATATTCTGAGTGTAACATGCAGTATTTACAGCTTCAGCCCAGAAATATGTTGGTAACTTAGATTCTTCAAGCATTATCCTTGCAGCTTCAATAAGTGATATGTTCTTCCTTTCCACTACTCCATTCTGTTGTGGAGTCCTTGCTGCTGAAAACTCATGCAGAATCCCATTTTTCTCACAAAATGCTCTCATGACAGAATTCTTGAACTCAGTTCCATTGTCACTCCTGATTCTTCTAACCTTGAAATCAAGATGATTATTGACTTGCCTTATGTGATTGATGATGATTTCACTAGCCTCATCTTTAGACTTTAGGAAATATGTCCAAGAGAACTTTGAGAAATCATCTACAATTACTAGGCAAAATCTTTTCCTTGAGATGGACAATACATTGATTGGTCCAAACAAATCCATGTGAAGCAGTTGTAAAGGCTCTTCAATTGCTGAATCAAGTTTCTTCCTGAATGATGCTTTAATCTGCTTCCCTTTTTTGCAGGCATCACACAGTCCATCCTTAGAAAACTCCACTAGAGGAATGCCTCTGACCAGTTCTTTCTTTACTAGCTCATTCATGGTCTTGAAGTTTAAATGGGATAGCTTCTTGTGTCATAGCCAACTTTCATCCTGACTTGCTTTACTGAGAAGACAAGTTACAGATTCTGCATTAGATGAGTTGAAATTAGCTAGGTACACATTTCCTTTTCTCACACTAGTGAGAACCACTTTGTTGCTTCTTTTATTAGTCACAACACAGGCTTCTAAGCTGAAGGTTACTGAATTGCCTTTATCACAAAGCTGGCTGATACTCAACATATTGTGTTTGAGACCTTCCACTAAAGCAACCTCCTCAATGATGACATTGTCCTTTGAAATCAAGCCATATCCCACAGTATAACCCTTGCTGTCATCTCCAAAAGTGATACTTGGGACAGCTCTCTCCTTAAACTCTGTGAGCAGGGCAGAATCACCAGTCATGTGTCTTGAACAACCACTATCCAAGTACCAAAGATTCTTTCTGTTTCCCTGCACACATCAAAATCAAATCAAGTTGATTTTGGTACCCAAGTTTCCTTGGGTCCTTCCTTGTTAGCTTTCTTTTTCTGTTTCTTAGTCTTTGTCTCATTTGGCTTAGGAATTTCAGATTCATCCTTAGTCATTTGAGTTGAGCCTTTGAAACCATTCATTGCAACAGAATTATCATGCATATTGTGACTAACAGGAAATGGCATGCTATGTGTAAACATGTTATTCCAGTAAGGCATGCTACATGGCATTTGTGGCATACTATATGCAACATAATAAGGATTAGGTGCAAATGGCATATTAGCAAACTGTGCATTCATGTTCTGTGTAGACATAGCATTAACAGGCATAGGAGGCATGACATTCATGTTAGAAAATTGAGGTTGCACAGACATGGAAGTTGGCATGGTAGATTTGTAATTAACAGACAGATGATTTACACTACCACACTTGACACAGATTTTTCTAGGAGTATATTTATCAGGTGTGTAGTTATTGTGTTTGTTAATCCCTACTTTACCATTCCTGTTGTTTTTCCTTTTAGTCTCTGTTTTTACCTCAATCTTTTCAAGTCTGTCACTTAACTGTTTGACAGTCATGTGACCAATATTAGCTTTTTTCCCTTTCTTAACTTGACTCGACTCTCCTGAAACAAAGTTCTTGGAAACATACCCAAACTTCTCATTCAGCTTAACTAGTTTGGCTTTACTGATGGGCTTGCTCACAGCCGACGGATGATGATTTTCATCAATCGACAGATAACATTTTTTGTTATTCGACGGATGATCCTCGTCATCCGTTGAGTCTACATCTGTTAGCAGTCCATCTACCAAATTAGGTTCTAGTTTCTCTTTGTTCTTTTTCCAGGCTTCATCACAAAAGGACTCAATTCCTTGAACTTTGGTGATTTGAGCATGGACATCCCTCGATGTTTTCCATGCCTTAATCACCTCTTGTTCACGCTCGAGCTGCTTCTTCAATATTTCTTCCTTTTTCAAGGACTCAGTTAATTCCTCCTTCGAAATATTACACTCAATTCTTAATTTCTCAAAATCAATAAACTGAGACTCAAGCACATTATTCCTCTCACTTAAAAACAAATTGTTTTCTTTGATTTTAGCATTTTCTTTAGTAAGAGACTTAAGTGTAACACGCAAATGATATAACTATGTAGACATGTCATTAATGGCATCATTACACTCAGCTTTAGATAAATGTGCAAGGTTTGTAGTAATTACCTGATTGCTTGAGGAACTTGTTTCTGTCTCATCAGACTTGGCCATTAGGGCTAGATTGACATAGCTGACATCTTCATCCAGACCATCTGCTGCCCAGTCATTTTCTTGTGTAATAAAAGCCCTTTCCTTTTGCTTGAGTAGATCAAAGTATTTTTGCTTATAATCCACAGACTCAAACCTTTTCTTACTGGAATCTGACTTCCTACACTCACTGGCAAAATGCCCTGCCAAGCCACATTTGAAACATTTGAATTTTGACTTATCCACCATGTTTCTATTTGGCTTGGCTGTTCCAAAGTTCTTCTTGAACTTGAGCTTGGCAAATCTCCTGGAAAGGAATGCTAGGTGCTCATCAATGTCCTCATGTCATCTTGGCTCAATGAATCTTCACTTTCTACTGCAAGCCCCTTGCCCTTGTTCTCACAGACCCTTGAAGTTGATTCAACAACTTCCATCTTCACTTCCTTCTCCTTTTCCAACTCAGCAACTAGTGCAATGGATCCTCCTTTCTTCTTTCCTCTCTCCATCCTTTCATCCTGCTCTATTTCAAGCTCATAGGTTTTCAGGATGCCATACAGTCTCTCCAAAGTAAACTCCTTATAATCCTGTGAGTTTCTTATTGAGACTGTCATTGGTTTCCATTCCTTTGGAAGAAATCTAAGGAATTTCAGATTGGAGTCTTTTGTCTGATAGACTCTTCCATGCAACTTTAGAGCATTTAGTAGTTTCTGAAACCTACTAAAGATGTCAGTGAGAGACTCACTTTCTTCATTATGAAAATGCTCATATTGCTGAATCAGGAGCTGCATCTTGTTTTCTCTAACTTGCTCAGTGCCATCATAGATGATCTGTATTGTATCCCAAACTTCCTTGGCAGTTTTGCAGTTGATAATGTTGTCAAACATATCTCCATCAACTCCATTAAACAGGATATTCATGGCCTTTTTATCCTTCCTGACTTGTTCAATGTCAGGATCAGACCATTCATGCCTTGGCTTGGGGACTGATGGCTCGTTTCCTGTTGCAGCTTTCATTGGAACATGAGGGCCTCTTTCTATGCAGTCCACATAGGCCTCATCTTGAGAAAGCATGTGAAGATGCATCTTTACCTTCCAATGATGGTAATTATCTTTATCCAGAAAAGGAATCTTGACTCCAACATCCTTCTTGTTCATCTTGCTGTACTGTTTTAATCTTTAAACTCTTTGTAAGTTAAGAGCTTGCTCTGATACCAATTGTTAGTCCCTTAACAATATGACAAGAATTACAGAAGGGGGGTTGAATGGAATTCTTGAAACTTTTTCTTGAAATAAAATGTTCTAACTCAAATATAAATATAAGTGTATTGATTAGCACAATGCGGAATAAAACTTAAGTGAATCAAAACACAAGTAATTAAAAACAAGAGTCTTTAAAAACTTTCTGGTGGATTTGAATGATTCCACCAGAGATATATATTATATATCGAGAGAACTCCGTGTAATGCTCACAGCTGCTTACAAATATAGAACTACTGAGAATACAGAGAAATGCTAAGAATTCTGCTTACAAATGTTTCTCACTTTTTGTATCTCAGATCTGTAATAACCCCAAAAATTTTGGACTTTTTATAACCCTTATGAATAGTGATTTTGCTGATTATGCTGAATAAGAAAACTTTTCATGCCACACTATGTAGGGGTTCTTTTATTGATATTCTAAGATCTTATTAGTACTCTATATAGAATATAAGTGTATGTAAAGATCGTCAGAATCCAAATTCAAATACTTTGATTTTTCCCGAAAACCCACCAGATACAGAAATAATTAAGTATAAGGTAACATAATTAAAAGGATTTTAATTCAAGGATTTTAAGAGATGATCATAAAAGGAATATAAAATATTGAGAAAGGTTTAAGGGAACCTAAGTAATGAGATCCCGAGTATGATCCCTCAAACGATAAACGAGAACGAAAGTTAAGCGAACCGTAAAACAAATAAACGACCAAGGGACAAGCACATACAAGTAGAATGGGAAGCAAGCTTCTAAGAGAAGCTAAAACAAGTGGTTAAAAGAGAAGGTGATATCATCAAACCATAAGGGGAAGACATGTGGCTTGGAGGTGAGGTCATCCAAGTGATGTCATCACTTTATCAAAGAAATCTCCAAGTATTCATTTCACAAACACAAAAATCAAAAGCAACCAAAACAAACATATTTTCTTCTTCCCCCATCTTTTTGCCTCGACTTTTTAAAGAAAATCAAGGAAGAAAATTCCAAAACCCAAGCTCCACTTAATTAAAATTCAAGAGGTTTGTTTCTTTAGCTTCCATAATTCATAACTTAGATGAGCCATAAGTTTAAGCTCAAGATTCCATGTTTAACATAGCTAATCAATTCATCAAAGTTCTTGGTGAATAGTGTTTTCAAGAAACTAACTTTGTGTTTTCTTATGTTTTCTTCAAGATCCAAGCTTAGTAGAGATAGTTAGTGGTTATTTAAGGCTTCCTAAGTGATTCTCCACTCTCCAAGGAAGGTATAACTTCTCAAACCCTTAGTCTTAAGTTTTGTTGGTTTGGATTTCATAATGTTTAGATGATGGGTTAGTGTAATGGGTGTGTACTCATGTTTAGAGCTTTGTTTAGTAAGTGGTTTTATTGATTTTGTAGTTAGGAGTGATACTTGTTAGATTTGATGTTCTTTGTCTTATTTTGACTTGGTTTAGATGAATAAGTTGAGATCTTGAGTTATATTTAAATGATCTTGTATTGTGGTTGAATGATGGTGGAATGGTGTTGATTGGTGGTGGTTTGATGTTGAATTGATTTGGTAAAATTTTGGGAAATCGCGTAAACATAGCCGTCGTAATGCCCGATTTACCTTAGATTGTTTTTGTTCTTAACTTCAGGACCCATGAACTCACTGTAAGAGTCTGACCATTGCGGAGAAAGAAACTCCAGCGCGGGAAGCTAAAGGAATGGAGCGAAAACCTTAGCTTGTTTAGATAGTTCATGTTACGATCTTCGTTTTGATATGTGGTTCGCTTGAATCCGATGTACGGTTTAGGAGAAACGACCGTTTTAAGTAACGGCATTTCGCGAACGAACCATTACCCCTCGCCTTACTTTGAAACCTTGGTTAAGGCCCTTAAATGACTAATTGGAGTATGAAACAATTATGTAAAGTGGATTAGGCAGTTGGTAGAGTATCGCAAAAGAATCGCCTTAAAATTCTTAATGGTTAATTTATTAAAAATGGTGGAGCCGAGGGTACTCGAACGACTTATGTGATTCGTTAAGCGTAGAAGTGACCATAAGCGAACATTAAGGTTCAATTGATTAAAGTCTAGTTTCTTAAGCGACCGGGGTTTAATTCCGACTTATGTTGTTCTTCATAGGTTATCGTACCCACTCTAAGCTTAAGTCTATCCGGGAGCACTCAGGCAAGTTTTCTACCCGTTATACTGTTGTGGTGATGTATATATGTATATGCATTATCTTGTGATAGATGCATGATTGTTATTAGCAAATCTTGCGATATATTGGAGCATGCTGATATGGTTTATATGCATGCCTGTTTCATAATATTGATATCTAACTATTGATTCAAATGCTTATAAGTTGCATAATACCTATGCTAGAGATAAGCAGTAATTGCGTATACCCTTAGTATAGGGGACCCAAAGGTGAACATTTTTCTAAACCGAGAGTCGATGTTCCCGAGTATTATATATATATATAGATATAGTTTTCAAAACTATTAATCGAATAAGGTTTATTCGATAACTTTATTTTAATTAATGAATATTAGTTTTAATATTCATTCAAGGACTTATGACTCTGTTTATTTTATTTAATGAATATTAGTTTGAATACTCATTCAAGGACTTATGACTCCGTTTATTTTATTTAATGAATATTATTTTGAATATTCATTTGAGGACTTATGACTCCGCTTATTTTGTTAAATAATATTCTTTATTTTATTAAAGAATAATGTTTTGATAATCAAACGTATTTTCGATTATTCAAATAAAGATCGTACTTTCGTATAAGTATATCTTTGGTTATTTATTATTCATTTCAAGTATGAGTTTTAAAACTTCTACTTCAATTATTTTTATAGAGATTATCCTTTATGGGAATATTATTTAAATAATAATATTCAGATATTGTCTAATAGATCGGGACTGATTTATTTCATTAAATCAGCATTACTCCAAACATTCTTAAAAATGTTTTCGAGTCTTCAAAATGATTTTTAAAGGTTAGAGCGGATCCTAAAACTCGTTTTCAAATTTAAGATTTTCCTTTTTGAAGGGGACTTGAATACTCGCTCAAAAATCTAAGGGATCCGGCTCTGTGGTATATTTTATATTCGCAACGAGGTTGCTGTTTTGATAAATGAATTGATTACTTACCCAACGTTCGGGAAGTAAGTCCATCTATTTAAGTCCGCATAAGCAACATGGGCTCATTGGGCGTCCATGAAAGTGTAAGTGGCTCAGTGGGAGTCCATCAAATGCGTAAGTGGCTGAGTGGCAGTCCAGCATAAGGTCCTATTGCGGCCAGGGTGATGACCAGTGGGGAATTCGTCCATCTACTAGTAGAAAAGATTACTTATTGGTATCTTTGCCTGATCAGCAAGATATCAGGTTTATGCCAAGGTTTTCTCCTTTCCAGATTCATTGGATATTGCAACTCTGTTTATAATTTTCATAACAGAGGTTTTCAAGGAGTGTATGAAATGTATATTTATAGGTGTATATATATATCGGGACTTAATGAAGTATCTCGTAACTTCATTATTTATAATGATATTTCAAAGATTGAATCTATCCAAGTCTTTTCTTGTAGTCTCATCTATGTGATGAACTTTTGAAACTGATTATACCTTGAACGGTGGTAGTTCAAGTAGTATTCGGAAAAGATATAAGTATATTGGAGTATCTTGTAACTTCATCTTTTCAACTTATATCTGGTTAATGATTATCTTATGCATGACAAAGATTTTCACAAAAACGTTGAGACAAGGTTATATATATGAGATCACCTTGCAACGATATTTTTATACAGTTATAAACTGGAACTTTGTGTAGATTATACATGTCAGAGGATTTTAAAGATTGTGAATAGTATATATGTATATATATTCTAAATATTTTGCGACTTGGTCGCATTAAGATATCAACTTGGTTCATTTCTTCTTGACCAAGACTTTCATGAGTACTATGAGAATGCTCATATATTGTTAATTATTATACATATTATTTCGGTGGGCTTGTTGCTCACCTTTGCTTTCTTCTTTCATCACACAACAAGAGATAGACAAGATGAACAGGACCAAGCTCCTAATTTGCGAGCGGATAGGAAACGTTCCGCAATTTCCTGTATGCGTTGATGCCGCTGTAGCTGAGGTAGAAATTACCAATAGGCTAGGCGTTCAACTTCTGATGTACCAGACTTATGTATCTATATGAATTGTAATAATGGCAAGGAAATGTAAATTTATTCAGAAACCCTTTTGTGGTATAATGACTTATAATTGTGGAATAAAATGACTTGTGTTATTTTTGGTATTCATCTCTGAGACTATAACTTGTGGTGTGTGTGTGTGTATTGTGGGGTCACAGTACGCAGTGGTTGGTTGTTTCTTAAGATTAAGAGTTGTTAAGGGAATTGGAACTCGTGACAACCCGGATCCCCGACCCCAGATTTGGGGCTGTTACAAAAATGGTATCAGAGCTAAGCGTTATAAACCTCAGAGATGAAGTGACGTTAAAATAATAAGTTCACTAAGATAATAAGAACTCTTGCCAAGTTCATAGTCGGACTACCTAATGTAGTACTGACAGTTAAAACCCTTATGGGAACCCTTATAAATATCGTGATAAAAGCGTAGTTCGTTATCGTATATGGTAGCGGGACTCCGAACCCTGAGGTTGAGGAGCAACGGCGTGATGATGTTCTATTACTTATTAGGAGATCATAATGTGGATCCGATAGAGCGTCCTAATGAGGGACCGGATAATGCTCATGTTGAGGATGTAGCCGTTGAGGAGGTTGTCCCAGAAGAGACTGTTGCCGTGGATGATCCTGACAAGATTGAATAAAGGACCACTAAGGAATTGATGACCATGGTTAGGGCGACTACCAGAGGTAGGATTGGCCGGTCACTACCGGAGGTTCGTTCAAGTTTGTAAAGATAGTAGCCCCTTTAACGTGGCTTACTCATAAGACTGAGAAGTTCGAATGGAAAGAGAAATGCGAGAACAGCTTTTAAGAACTAAATCAAAGGTTAGTGACGACCCCTATGTTGGCGTTGCCGGATGGAAAAAGGAGATTTTGTGATGTATAGTGACGCTTCGCATAAGGAATTAGGGTGCTTCTTATACAGCACAGCAAGGTAATCACATACGCGTCAAGACAATTAAGAGAATATAAAATTCGATATCCCCGCCCATGAGCTTGGGCTCGTGGCAATAGTTTTTCCCTAAAGATTGGAGGCACTACTTGTATGGAGAGAAGTGCGAGATTTACACAAGCCATAAGTGCTCTAGTGCACTTTCACGTAGAAAGTGCTCAACATGTGCCAGAGGAGGTGGTTAGAGCTAATCAAGGATTACGATTATGAGATTCTTTATCATCCAGGGAAATCCAAAATGGTGGCTAATGACCTTAGTATAAAAGAGAGACTCAAGATGAAAATGTCTTTGGGAAAGTTGATAAGAGATTTTGATAAAATGGAAATAGAAGTGAAGGTAACCGGAGCCGGTACCGAAAAGCTGTTTGAGATTGCAATATAGCCCGAATTATTGGAGAAGATCATATTGTGCCAAGAAAAAGTGATGAATAGAGGCAGAGAACCAATGACCAGAGAAGAGATTAATACCTAGAAAGATGATGAGAGAATAATAAGGTATCCCTACAGAATTTGGGTTCCAAATGTTCAAGAGCTTAAGGACTGGATCTTAGATGAAAGTCATAGTTCGAAGAATAAGAGTTAGGGCAAACCCTGAATGTGATAGTCAGGGAGGACGCCATCAAGATAGAAGGAACCCATAACATAATGAAGTGGAAAATGAGGATTTAAAACATGTAGGATGACCCCGATTATGGGGAGGATGAGAAAACATTTCATACTGAGAAAACAGAAGTTGAGCAAGATAGGGAGAACCAGGACGGTACTCCTATGGGGCAATTCATGGACCTGCCTAAACAAAAATTATAATTTTATTCCCAAGCACCACCCTGAGGAAACAATGCGGTGGGAAATTCTTTCAGGACCTTTAAGTCGCTAAGCTCTCAGAGTTCCAAGGAACAAGCTGACCTAGCCGAGGCAAGAGCCTGGCTAAAGGAAATAGAGGAATGATTTTATATTCTAAATGATTGATGAAGCGCAAAAGACTATTTTTGTCACTTACCTTCCTAAGAGAGAGGCCACCCACTGGTGAAAGGCGAAGAAAGACACGGGGCCAGAGGTTATAATAAAATGATTAAAGTTTAGTCAATTGTTTTTGGGAAAGTACTTCCCAAGGTTATAGAGATAGTGTAAAAGCTTTAGAGCCAGAATAAAGGTGGACAAGTATGATGAATCATGAAGCTAAGTTGTAAAAGTTGTCAAGATTCGTTCTGATGACAAGAATCCCAGAACGACGTGATGTTTGAAGTCAATGAGTAGTGGGTTCATGAAATGATTGTAACAGAAAAGAAAATAAAGAGAAACTGAAGTGGAAAGGAAAATAAAGACAATAGAGTTTGAGGAATGATAAGGGAGTTGGGTATGAGGAAACCCTAAAGACTCGTAGCAATAGAAATAGAAAAGTATGTATTCATCAGGATGATGGTGATTCACCATAAGTTAAAGTTGATGGTTGAAGGCATAAGAGATACATATATTTTATCCCATGTAAGTTGGGAGGATTCGAGGAAACCTTGAGATAGTTCGAAGGATAAATAATGAGACGCGGATAGACTGAGGAGACAAGAAAGTAAGAAATTAGGAAAATTGGATGAAGAAAGTGACCTTCAAGAATGTGAAGTGTAAGACCGGTGGCATGATACCCAAAAAGGGAGACGCCAAGTATGAAAGATATCCCAACATTGAGATGACTGTTGAGATAAACAACAAAAGAAAATGAGGAATTATTAAGAAGAAGTTCACGTTGAACACGACCAATATCTTCCAGAACATCCCTGTTGTCATTACCAAATTAGGAAAGAAAAGCGGGTAACCATTGTTATCTTTTGAAGGCCATATGGGTTGACCTCATTTTGAATAAGGATGCTATTGTGAAATTGGTATAGGCTATCTGGGTGGGAATGATTGAATAAGATAATCTATCAAGGATATATGACTTGATTTATCCATGGAAGGATGCAAGTACCTTTTTAAAGGTGGAATTAATGATATAACTTCGATAACTTGAGATGAACCATAGGGGAGTGCATGAAGGTTGGCATTTCACCCTTAATAGGGACAGTATGAGTTTTGACTGTATGAATTGAAAGGATTAAGGTAACAACAACCTTTAACGATCAGTGGAGAAATTTTTCAAAAGTGTATAAACAATGGTTCTAGTATTAGTAAATGATATTTTGATATGCCCTGTATTTAGGGAATACAGGAGGAACGATTTAAGGATAACCTTAGAGGTTTTATAAGGAGAAGGGTAATATTCAAAGTTCTCAAGAATAGAAATTTGATAAAGGAAAAGTGGCGTAATTATAATAATGCCAGGTGGGCACGTGTTAAACCATAAGAAGTATAGATTGAACCAATGAAGGTCAGAATTTTTAAAGCAAGAAGGGCCCAAGATAAAAGACGTTCTAAGTATGATCGAGAGTCAGCCATGATAATATTTACATTTAAAGACTAAGGCAGTGACTTATGGAAAAATGGTGATTTTTTTTATCACAAGGACTTAAGAAAAGCATTTTTACATAAGCAGTGATTTGAAATGAGGTAGAAAATTTAGTGAAGGTGGTTAAAATGACATTGATTGTAAGGAAATATTACTATCAGGAAAGGCCAAAGAGGTGGCCGACACTTTAAGTATAAGAAGACAATTATCGGCGCTCGTGCCAGAGGAATACAGTGATAATGGTTAAAGCCGTGAAGATTGTATTATGGTTTGAAAGATTGACACTCCTTCTGATGATTGTGCGATACTCAACCGTGATAGTAGTTTGGTAAAGATTTAATTTATGAAATCGCCGTGAGCGAGCCATCTATCTTATAAGGTCATATCTTGAGATAAGCCAGGACCATGTTACGAAAGGACTAAATGAACCTTTGAGCTTCATGTCTCCTAATAAAGATATATGGTTAATAATGGTATTAACCTGCTATCGTTGCTTTCATTGAAACTCTTCTGCAATTTTATCTGCTTCATGTCAAGTATGTACGTCAGGATCAGGAGTATTCTTCATGGATCATGAATGGTGATTATGTTACCTCCTTAGAAGGATTCGATACGATATGTATGGACTCCGGATGGTTAGATATTAAGATTTCATGGAAAACGAATGACTACAGTAGGTCAATGGTGGACCATAGTAATGCAGGAATGATTCTACAAGTAATGAGCCGATTACTTACAACCGTGAGAGTTGTATTGGAATGGATGTTGAGATTGAGTACCACTAATCGGGTCGTGGTGGTGTATAAGTTATCATTGATAGACTAATTAAGTAGATTATCTACCTATTGAATACTTATTCCTTCTTATCAATAGAGAGTCGTATTACTACACGAGGAAGGTTGCGGTGCAATCATAAAATTCTAATAACGATGATGTTTAGAATGAAATCCCAGATTTGATTTTCGATGTCGAGGGAGTTTCAAAGGTGATTGTGTATAAGCTCGAGCAAGAGCATGGGTCCATAGAATGATGGACAGAATAGAAAAAAAATATTTAGGCATGTGAAATGCGATGCTATTATACTTGATGTTGATTTATATACATATATGTTTTGTTCTCCTATGATAAACCTCTATAGTTCAGAGGTAGATTCCAAGCCAGATATTTTGTGGCAGTATATATTTTTTATATATACAATTCTCCTCAATTCGTTATTTTCTCTCCTTTTCATTTCATGTAAGCTGAGAAGAACAACCCTTCCAGAAGGGGAGGTATTGCCGAATGACTATCTATCTATGTGATAGAAGCCTAGTAGGATACCACATGTTGTTTAATTGCTTGTCAAGTACTAAAGGCTGGCCACCTTCTGTACTAACTATGCTATATAACAAGTGTTCATGATCATAGTGATCTCTCAATAAATTCTTTTACTTCTATACGATGGATCAAGCTTTCAAAGATAGAAGCAGCTAGAAAGGAGTAGTATCAGTGTGGTGGTATTCCGAATCTAACACATTCGTGATACTAAGGTTGACGTGGTTATTAAAAGTTTATAAAACGCTAACGAGCAAAAGTATAACCAGTATAATATTAGGAATGGAAGATAGTAACGATTACGAACTGGAAAAGAATGGGTATTGAGAAGCAAGAGCTATAATGCTAGAAGCTATGATGAGAGTCTGTGCAATAGACTTGAAAGAATTTGGAATGGTCACTTAGCACGGATTGAGTTTTCTTACGACAATAGATGGTATGTCAGTATCGAGATATCACCTTATGAGATCCTTGAGGGAAGATAATGTCGATCCCCCTTATGTTAGGATGAAGTTGTAGAGCACAAGATGCTCGGACCCGAAGTGGTCCAATGGACCAAAGACATAGTGGATCTAATCAGAAGACGGATGACAGCAACCCCAGGATGGATAAAAGAGGTATGCTGATTTGACTCGAAAGGACAAATAGTATGGAATAGGGGACCTAGTAATGTTAAAGGTATCCCTTGGAAAGGATTGATGAGGTTCGAAAAGAAAGGAAAGCTAAGTTCACAATTTGTTGGACCCTTGGATATATTAAGACGTATTGGGAAGTTAGCATATGAGCTAGACCTACCCCCCAAAACTGTAGCAAGTTCATAACGTGTTCCACGTATCAATGTTAAGAAAGTGTAATCCGGATGCCAGACAAATAGGGGCATATGAGCGCATAGGCATGCAACCAAACGTAACCTATATGGAACAACCGGGAAAGGTTATAGATTGAAAAGGAACAAGTGCTTAGGAGAAAGGTTATCAAACTAGTCAGAGTTTGATGGTAGAACCACAATGTGGGAAAATTGACTTGAGAGTTAGAAAGTGCAATGCTAAGAAAGTATCCCTATTCATTTTTATCTGATTCCGGGACAGAATCCTTTTAAGGAGGGGAGACTGACTGTAATAACCCCAAAAATTTTGGACTTTTTGTAACCCTTATGAATTGTGATTTTGCTGATTATACTGAATAAGAAAACTTTTCATGCCACACTATGTAGGGGTTCTTTTATTGATATTCTAAGATCTTATTAGTACTCTATATGGTATATAAGTGTATGTAAAGATCGTCAGAATCCAAATTCAAACACTTTGATTTTTCCCGAAAACCCACCAGATACAGAAATAATTAAGTATAAGGTAACATAATTAAAAGGATTTTAATTCAAGGATTTTAAGAGAGGATAATAAAAGGAATATAAAATATTGAGAAAGGTTTAAGGGAACCTAAGTAATGAGATCCCGGGTATGATCCCTCAAACGATAAACGAGAACGAAAGTTAAGCGAACCGTAAAACAAATAAACGACCAAGGGACAAGCACATACAAGTAGAATGGGAAGGAAGCTTTCAAGAGAAGCTAAAACAAGTGGTTAAAAGAGAAGGTGACATCATCAAACCATAAGGGAAAGACATGTGGCTTGGAGGTGAGGTCATCCAAGTGATGTCATCACTTTCTCAAAGAAATCTCCACCAAGTATTCATTTCACAAACACAAAAATCAAAAGCAACCAAAACAAACACATTTTCTTCTTCCCCCATCTTTTTGCCTCGACTTTTTAAAGAAAATCAAGGAAGAAAATTCCAAAACCCAAGCTCCACTTATTCATAATTCAAGAGGTTTGTTTCTTTAGCTTCCATAATTCATAACTTAGATGAGCCATAAGTTTAAGCTCAAGATTCCATGTTTAACATAGCTAATCAATTCATCAAAGTTCTTGGTGAATAGTGTTTTCAAGAAACTAACTTTGTGTTTTCTTATGTTTTCTTCAAGATCCAAGCTTAGTAGAGATAGTTAGTGGTTATTTAAGGCTTCCTAAGTGATTCTCCACTCTCCAAGGAAGGTATAACTTCTCAAACCCTTAGTCTTAAGTTTTGTTGGTTTGGATTTCATAATGTTTAGATGATGGGTTAGTGTAATGGGTGTGTACTCATGTTTAGAGCTTTGTTTAGTAAGTGGTTTTATTTATTTTGGAGTTAGGAGTGATACTTGTTGGATTTGATGTTCTTGGTCTTATTTTGACTTGGTTTAGATGAATAAGTTGAGATCTTGAGTTATATTTAAATGATCTTGTATTGTGGTTGAATGATGGTGGAATGGTGTTGATTGGTGGTGGTTTGATGTTGAATTGATTTGGTAAACTTTTGGGAAATCGCGTAAACATAGTCGTCGTAATGCCCGATTTACCTTAGACTGTTTTTGTTCTTAACTTCAGGACCCGTGAACTCACTGTAAGAGTCTTACCATTGACATTTTTAGATAGTTCATGTTACGAGCTTCGTTTTGATATGTGGTTCGCTTGAATCCGATGTACGGTTTAGGAGAAACGACAGTTTTAAGTAACGACATTTCGCGAACGAACCATTACCCCTCACCTTACTTTGAAACCTTGGTTAAGGCCCTTAAATGAATAATTGGAGTATGAAACAATTATGTAAAGTGTATTAGGAAGTTGGTAGAGTACTCGCAAAAGAATCGCCTTAAAATTCTTAATGGTTAATTTATTAAAAATGGTGAAGCCAAGGATACTCGAACGACTTATGTGATTCATTAAGCGTAGAAGTGACCATAAGCGAACATTAAGGTTCAATTGGTTAAAGTCTAGTTTCTTAAGCGACCGGGGTTTAATTCTGACTTATATTGTTGTTCATAGGTTATCGGACCCACTCTAAGCTTAAGTCTATCCGGGAGCACTCAGGCAAGTTTTCTACCCGTTATACTGTTGTGGTGATGTATATATATATGCATTATCTTGTGATAGATGCATGATTGTTATTAGCAAATCTTGCGATATATTGGAGCATGCTGATATGGTTTATATGCATGCCTATTTCATAATATTGATATCTAACTGTTGATTCAAATGCTTATAAGTTGCATAATACCTATGCTAGAGATAAGCAGTAATTGCGTATACCCTTAGTATAGGGGACCCAAAGGTGAACACTTTTCTAAACCGGGAGTCGATGTTCCCGAGTATAATATATATATATATATATATATGTATATATTTATATATATAGATATAGTTTTCAAAACTATTAATCGAATAAGGTTTATTCGATAACTTTATTTTAATTAATGAATATTAGTTTTAATATTCATTGAAGGACTTATGACTCCGTTTATTTTATTTAATGAATATTGGTTTGAATACTCATTCAAGGACTTATGACTCCGTTTATTTTATTTAATGAATATTATTTTGAATATTCATTTGAGGACTTATGACTCCGCTTATTTTGTTAAATAATATTCTTTATTTTATTAAAGAATAATATTTCGATAATTAAACGTATTTTCGATTATTCAAATAAAGATCGTACTTTCGTATAAGTATATCTTTGGTTATTTATTATTCATTTCAAGTATGAGTTTTAAAACTTCTACTTCAATTATTTTTATAGAGATTATCCTTTATGGGAATATTATTTAAATAATAACATTCAGATATTTTCTAATAGATCGGGACTGATTTATTTCATTAAATCAGCATTACTCCAATCATTCTTAAAAATGTTTTCGAGTCTTCAAAATGATTTTTAAAGGTTAGAGCGGATCCCAAAACTTGTTTTTAAATTTAAGATCTTCCTTTTTGAAGGGGACTTGAATACTCGCTCAAAAATCTAAGGAATCCGGCTCTGTGGTATATTTTATATTCGCAACGAGGTTGCTGTTTTGATAAATGAATTGATTACTTACCCAACGTTTGGGAAGTAAGTCCATCTATTTAAGTCGGCATAAGCAACATGGGCTCAGTGAGCGTCCATGAAAGTGTAAGTGGCTCAGTGGGAGTCCATCAAATGTGTAAGTGGCTGAGTGGCAGTCCAGCATAAGGTCCTATTGCGGCCAGGGTGATGACCAGTGGGGAATTCGTCCATCTACTAGTAGAAAAGGTTACTTATTGGTATCTTTTCCTGATCAGCAAGATATCAGGTTTATTCCAAGGTTTTCTCCTTTCCAGATTCATTGGATATTGCAACCCTGTTTATAATTTTCATAACAGAGGTTTTCAAGGAGTGTATGAAATGTATATTTATAGGTGTATATATATATCAGGACTTAATGAAGTATCTCGTAACTTCATTATTTATAATGATATTTCAAAGATTGAATATGTCCAAGTCTTTTCTTGTAGTCTCATCTATGTGATGAACTTTTGAAGCTGATTATACCTTGAACGGTGGTAGTTCAAGTAGTATTCGGAAAAGATATAAGTATATTGGAGTATCTTGTAACTTCATCTTTTCAACTTATATCTGGTTAATGATTATCTTATGCATGACAAAGATTTTCACAAAAATATTGAGACAAGGTTAGATATATGAGATCACCTTGCAACGATATTTTTATACAGTTATAAACTGGAACTCTGTGTATATTATACATGTCAGAGGATTTCAAAGATTGTGAATAGTATATATGTATATATATACTGAATATTTTGCGACTTGGTCGTATTAAGATATCAACTTGGTTCATTTCTTCTTGACCAAGACTTTCATGAGTACTATGAGAATGCTCATATATTGTTAATTATTATACATATTATTTCGGTGGGCTTGTTGCTCACCCTTGCTTTCTTCTTTCATCACACAACAAGAGATAGACAAGATGAACAGGACCAAGCTCCCAATTTGTGAGCGGATAGGAAACGTTCCGCAGTTTCCTGTAGGCGTTGATGCCGCTGTAGCTGAGGTAGAAATTACCAATAGGATAGGCGTTCAACTTCTGATGTACCAGACTTATGTATCTATATGAATTGTAATAATGGCAAGGAAATGTAAATTTATTCAGAAACCCTTTTGTGGTATAATGACTTATAATTGTGGAATAAAATGACTTGTGTTATTTTTGGTATTCATCTCTGAGACTATAACTTGTGGTGTGTGTGTGTATATTGTGGGGTCACAGTACGCAGTGGTTGGTTGTTTCTTAAGATTAAGAGTTGTTAAGGGAATTGGAACTCGTGACAACCCGGATCCCCGACCCCGGATTTGGGGCTGTTACAAAAATGGTATCAGAGCTAAGCGTTATAAACCTCAGAGATGAAGTGACGTTAAAATAATAAGTTCACTAAGATAATAAGAACTCTTGCCAAGTTCATAGTCGGACTACCTAATATAGTACTGACAGTTAAAACCCTTATGGGAACCCTTATAAATATCGTGATAAAAGCGTAGTTCATTTTCGTATATGGTAGCGAGACTCCGAACCCTGAGGTTGAGGAGCAACAGCGTGATGATGTTCTATTACTTATTAGGAGATCATAATGTGGATCCGATAGAGCGTCCTAATGAGGGACCGAATAATGCTCATGCTGAGGATGTAGTCGTTGAGGAGGTTGTCCCAGAAGAGACTGTTGTCGTGGATGATCCTGACAAGATTGAATATAGGACCACTAAGGAATTGATGACCATGGTTAGGGCGACTACCAGAGGTAGGATTGGCCGGTAACTACCGGAGGTTCGTTCAAGTTTGTAAAGATAGTAGCCCCTTCAACGTGCCTTACTCATAAGACTGAGAAGTTCGAATGGAAAGAGAAATACGAGAACAGCTTTTAAGAACTAAATCAAAGGTTGGTGACGAACCCTATGTTGGCGTTGCCGGATGGAAAAAGGAGATTTTTTGATGTGTAGTGACGCTTCGCATAAGGAATTAGGGTGCTTCTTATACAGCACAGCAAGGTAATCGCGTACGCGTCAAGACAATTAAGAGAATATAAAATTCGATATCCCCGCCCATGATCTTGGGGTCGTGGCAATAGTTTTTCCCTAAAGATTGGAGGCACTACTTGTATGGAGAGAAGTGCGAGATTTACAAGACCCCGGATTTGGGGGTGTTACAAGATCTATATATCTATTTGCTACTTCTTGGTTTATATATTACCAAGATTACAAAGTCAAAAGACAGGATCATTATAAAAACTATCGGGTCTAATACTTTGCTACTTTGTTCTCTGTTACCCAGTTAATAGGCTTCCTCATTCCATTTGCATACACTTCGACGCATGTGACTATGCTGTCACTGTCAACTGATATTTGAATTCTTTATCCGTTGAGTACATGATCATCCGTCGAGTTTATGATCATTCATTGATGGCTTTATTGATCATCCGTTGACTGCTATATTGAACATCCCTTGATAGCCATTTGATCATCCGTCGATGGCTTTGTTAATCATCCATCGGTAGCTATTTTGGCACTTGACTTCAATTCATTTATGCAGAATTACAAGACATCATCTATGTACAATTAATCAACCTATTATGCATATCTAGTTAAAGTCAAGATGACTTATATGCTACTACAGAATCTATACAAAGGTGTATGCAGAAATGTGCTACAGACTCTATACAAAGGTGTATGCAGAAATGTGCTACAGACTCATTATTACATAAGCTACTCACTCGATGGATAATAAGTCATCATTCGTCGGGACTATAATGAGTTATCCATCGGGACTATAATTCTTATCCGTCGAGTGCTACATTATTTCACTAAGTAAAATCTACTTAGGTGTTTTGTTCATGTAATCATCAAGTACACAACATATGCACAACAAACGGGCTCAGGCTCCTCCTCAGAAGAAGATTCCTCCTCTTCAGAGCTGGACTCGAGCTCCTTCCTCTTTTGGCCTTGGCCTTGACTCCCCGATGGGCCGTCCTTGATCAAATCGGCGAGCTTATCTGCAATGCCCCCAAGAGCTAGAACTCGAACAGGACAAGGGAAGGAAGATGGTTCAAGGATTTCTGGAAACTCATCCTGAATAGCCTCCACAGCGGCATCCCAGCCTTCCTTGTAGCTGACTGGATGAAGGAGGGCATCATGCTCCACCATTAAATCCTTGAATTCCTGAGTATCCATCCAGTCGTCAAAGGCCTTGTCCTTTTGAGCCTTGAGGATAACATTCTCAGCCCGGGCCATTTCCAAGTCAGAAGTTGATGAGGCAAGTTGGGCTTCAAGGGCCTCTATTCTTTGGTTGGCCTCCTTCAGCTTTTTGTTCGTATCCTCGAGACCAACTTTCCAAGCCTTGGCTTGGTGAATCGCCCCTTGAAAATGGGCGTTCGCCTACAAGATATGCAGCAAAAGTAAGAAATGGGAAAAATCAAAAAGGCAAAAAACTATAAATGGCAAAGGAAAAAGACGTGCCGTCGTCAAAGCCTGAGCTCCGAAAAGCTCGTTAGCCTCCAAGTCCTGTTGAAGGACAAAGTCTTGGTAGTCACCCGGGGAAATGGAATGCATGGACCATTTCTTGGCAAGCGCCATGTTACCAACAATCGAATCCTTGCCCCGGATTCCTCAAGCAGGTTGGAAGAAAGACCCTGGTTTTTGTTTGGTACGTAAAACTTGGTTGGGGCCTTCCTCGCCTGGTTCCTTTTCCTGGAGTAGGAACTCCGGGAAACGATCCCCAAGGCGCGGTCTTTAAAGACCTTTCCAGCATGCTTCATCCTGGTCATTTCCAGGTCTTTAGGCTTTGTAGCCTCCTCAATCTTTTCAGCCACTGCAACAAATAAGATAAGTGAGTTGAGAAATTAACAAAGTGGAAAATGGAAGAAATAAAGACAACTAGAGAAGGAAGGAAACATACTCTTTTTAGGAACGGGAGAAAGGCCGCGTTCTACAAGAACGGTCTCCCTGATAAGATCCCAAAAATGGGAAGTCCCGTTATCTTGAGTAAGGAGGTTGAAAGCTCTGATCTTCTCCTCAGACAAAACTATATTATTAGGACTCTCATCTACGGCTAGCCCAAAAGACGAGCAAAATAGGGTGCCCCAATCGCCACCCTCCCAAATGACGTACAGAAAATCTTTCTTCCACCCCAAATTGTTGTCAGGGATGGAGTTCCCGTTCACTATGTGGGAAACGGTTGGGCGTTGGTTTAAGGAAACCCACCCCGGATTCTTGTCAGGACTATTCTTGAACTGGAAAATCTTTCTGAAAACAGCAACAGGGGTAGGGACATTGTGCTTGGCGCATTGCGACAGATAGCACAGAATCAACCTCCAAGAGTTAAGAGGGAGTTGTCAAGGGCTGATGCCCACATCAGCTAGCAAAACAGGGATAAATGGGTGAAAGGGGAGTCTGATACCTACCCTTAGAGTATCCCTGTAGACGCATAGTGCGTCCTTCCTCCGCTAATTGGCCCTGTCGGTCGGACCTGTAAGAACTAGCTTGAAAGGATCCTTGATTTTGAAACAACCACTCAACTTGTCCAGCTCCTTTGGATCCCGCAAGGCACTGATATGGTCGTGCGCATCTAGATGCGCATCAGACGGGTACTCGTCCCCTCGGGTGTTGATCATATCGATCAAGGAAGTGTACCTCGATCGAATGGGGAATTCATTGGACTTTCTGGCCACATTCATCTTGGCCAAATGAGTCATTTTCTTATTAGCCATCTGAAAAAGGGCACATAAGGAGATAATTTTAAAATGCAAACAATGCAAAAACAAGCACAAGAAGAAAAAGGGAGAAGTGTTACCTGAAGTAATGCTCCTAAAAAAAGGCTTTGGGGCATAAAATACTCTGACCTACTGTTATTTCTCTGAGATTCTTAACAGAAGAAAAAAAGAAGGAGAATTTAGAAATGAGAAAGTGAGGATCAATAGACTCTACTCACTCCTTTATATAGGAGAAAAAATAAAGTTGAAGGGACAAGGAGCCCAGTAAAGATAAAGGCCCAAAGGAAAAATCCCAGAAATGGAACATTCCAGAATATTCCAAGAAATTCCAAAGAAATTAAATAAAAATTTCTGAGAATTCTTGAGAATTCTAAAGAAGGTGTTTTAATATATTAAAGCTCATATTAATAAGAGGCCCAATGGAAGGCCCAAATCCAGTTAAGATTTGGAAAATCGAAGGCCCAAATCCAATTAAGATTTGGAAAATAGAAAGCCCAAATCCAATTAAGATTTGGAAAATAGAAGGCCCAAATCCAATTAAGATTTGGAAAATAGGAGGCCCAAATCCAATTAGGATTTGGAAAAATAGAAGGACCAAATCAAAGCCCTAAAAAAGATAAAGCCCGAGAAAGGCCCAATCCAAATTGGATGAGAATGAAGCCCAATAAGACCAGGATTGAGGTCGAATTCTAGGTCATGAATTCTGCTCGAATTCTTTCGAACAGACACCCGAAACTTACGGGTATAATAGACCAGGATTGAGGTCGAATTCTAGGTCATGAATTTTGCTCGAATTCTTTCGAACAGACACCCGAAAATTACGGGTATGATAGACCAGGATTGAGGTCAAATTTCAAGTATTGAATTCTGCTCGAATTCTTTCGAACAGACACCCGAAAATTACGGGTATGATAGACCAGGATTGAGGTCGAAAGTCAGACCAGGATTGAGGTCGAATTCCTTAATCAAGCACAATATTTTTCAAGAATGGGTGCAGAAACCTAGACTTAAATCCAGGTCGAAGAATCGACTGGGATCCTGGTCAAAACCCAGGTCGTGAATCCTAGTCGAAATCTAACGACCAGGAAGCAAATAAGCACAGAAGTCTCGACTAAGATCTAGGTCGAAGGTTCGACTAGAATCCTGGTCGAAACCCAGGTCGTGGATCCTAGTCGAAACCTAACGACCAGGGAGCAAAGAACGACACAAGTTTTCGACCAAAATCCAGGTCGAAGGTTCGACTAAGATCCTGGTCGAAATCCAGGTCGTGGATCCTAGTCGAAGTCCTTCGACCAGGATTGGAAAGCTGGCCCAAAATTCAACTAGGATCCAGGTCGAAATTTCGACTAGGATCCTGGTCAAAAAAGGGCTGAAAATTTGAGAATATTTGTGAAAAATTGCAGAAAATTTGGAAAAATCTCGGGAAAAGGGAAAATTCCTGAAAAAATACCAGAAAATTCCTAAAAATAGGGAGAAGGAAAGAAAATAGAAAGGGAAGTTTTTAAACGACCCTGAAGCCGCATACAAGGCAAATCGTTGTAAACGTGTAGGTCGCTCGACACTTTACGCAAAACGATACCCTGAAAGGGAATGAATGAACTTAACTTTTGCGGAATCTTATACGGTTTCCCAAAAGTTGGGGGGCAAATGATAGGGATAAATAAATCCTGATTGTGTAATTAAATATCACAGTAATTATACATGATTTGGGCTGCTAGGCCCAATAAGAAGATGCATGACATTCAGACGAAAAAGGTTAACACATTGATCAGGCCTGATGGACCAGATCAGACCTGATGGAACAAAGAAGGCCCAAAAACCTTGAATATTAATTAAATTCGTAATTAATTAATTAGGGAAAAATCAGCTACTGAGAAGAGTCCCAATAAGGACATAAGTCCTTGCAGATTAGCCTCTAAGGGACCTAGAAGGATAAGGAATCAGTTTCCTACTATATAGGACTCCAAAGTCCATTCTAATTCTGAGACTTGGCTACCAAGTCTCCTATACCAAGTCCAATTCAAGGACCACCAACATCTATATAAAGGGTCTCACCCCACAAATCAGAACTACGTTTTTTGGCTTGATTCTCTAATTCACGGAGATACGTAGGCATCTCGTAAAGGCAGAGTTAAGCTACGAAACACGAGAGCAGCCATTAAAGGCCTTGAGCTCCCGAACCTTAGCAATAAGTACAGCAAATAATAACCTTAGTTTTTAATCCATAATATTGTACAACTTAAAAATTATATATTATAATAAATTTAAAAAAGTTAAATATACCAATCTTGGAAGAAAAGTATATATTGAATTACAAATACCATCCAACTCTTTCTATTATATTTCTCTTACAGATAAAATAACACATAATGTGTCTCCCCTAACAAGTACTTCAAAATCTTCAAGTCCCCTTTTTCTTTCTGTAAATCGAGATCACAAAACTACATATTGTCTTTTGACACGAACATGAGATGCTTTTAAATGCTTGAACATACGTTCTCATTTTTCTCTGAAATGTTCAATAAAAAATAAATTCACAATCATGCAAATTATAACCAACACGAAGATTCTATATTTCAGTTAAATGTTTGAAATAGCAAGGTAAGAAATGCTTTTATGCTTCTCCACACATATTGTAAATAAATAAAATCAACCAACACATCCAATTATAAAATGGTTATATGCTTCTATCAAGTACTTATAGCACAAATGGAGGATCTAAAAGTTTAAAAGAAATTACCTTGTCAGAAACATTCTAAAGTAAAATTTTGTGCCCAAAGCTCTAGTATCTCTTTAATTTCCTTTTTGGTATAGTTCCTTGAACCAAGACCCTTCAAAATATGAAAGACAAAGTATTAAAAAATTCTCTATTTGAACAATATTTGTAAAACAATGTGGAGATTATTTTTCTTACCACTTTCCAATTTCTGGTGGAATTTTTTTGAGAAAGCATGATTATGTCATGCATGTACCTCATAACAAAAAAACCACACTCCGTGCCTCCTTCTTGTTGAGGACACTGCGCATAAAGCAACATCATTTTTCAAGTTATATATAAAAAAAATAAAAATCAAAATTAAACATGTAAACAAGTAATATCTGAACCTCCGAATGATGCTAGAGAAATTCTTTTCTATTATTCATTAATCCACCTTCTCGTACGTATAATTTATACGCCCTGTGAATTAAGCATACATATTCACATTTATTATGAAATTAGAATAATACATTATGCAAAGTTATATTTAACTTACGTCAGGGCATGTGTTGCCAAACGTATTTTCCATTCTTGTTTCAATGGATCAAACACATATATAGCACTTTCCTTGAGACAAAACAGAAGCAATATCCAATGGTTGTTACAATGATACAAACATATTACACTAGTAATAAAATTACTGATAGAGACTTATTTTGTTCGTACTCTTGGATGTATGGTGCTAGGATAAAAGGTTTTTTTTTTATTTTCTACCAAAACATTTGCCATGTAATCAGCTGCTTCCCGTTGACGTTGATAGTCACGATTATGTGTTATGGCTAATCTAGATGGCAACATGAATCCAAATGTATCCTTGCACAAAGTTCTAACGTACCTACAAAATTTACTTATCACAATAGGCATGTGTGTTGATAGATTTTAAAGTAATTAAGGAAGAAAAAGATTGGTCTTACTTTAGAAATATTTCCAATACGGATATGTTTAACTAACTCATTTTCAAAAATTGATCAACATTTTCAGGCTTGATGTATATTGGATCCTCTCCATTTTCTTCATACTTAAAGACCTCACTTTTTTAGTGGGAGGTCTCTTATTAAGCAAGAAACGTAGAGATCGACAATGCTCACTTGAGTGTATGGTATCATTAAGCAATGGTGGGGTTTTCCTTTATAGGATTCACTGAACCTTTGCTTTCAACTTTTTTTGGCACCTGGACATTTTTCTTGAGGATAGTCTCACTCTTCTTCTTCTCCAATAATATCGGCTCCTATAGTCAAAAACAATTACAAACATGAAAAACTGCAAATTAACGAGAGAACAAAATTCTTGAATAAACTTTCACCTCATAAGACATATACCTGCCCTAATGTCATAAGATCCTTCGGCCATTGAACAAAGCTACCCGCTGCATTTCCTACCGTCTCATGTTCATCACATGGCACAGGAAGTGGGGTTAGTTGATATTCAGCTACAACATCATCAACTGATACTTTGATATTGTGAGGCATAATCAGGCTATTATGAATCATATTAACCCCCCCCCCCACTATTTAATGGAAAAACAGTCCCCCTTGCTGCAAAAACTCCCCCTTTCTCCAAATGTATCACCCAAAGACAGCAAAGTGTTGGAGCCTGGAATGCATAAATTAGCACAAATACAAAATAAAAAATATCAAACCGCTAGAATCCTCTTTGTAAATTAAGAATTAACATTTAACCTTAGAGTTTAGATATTCCAAACAGAAAGGTTTATTTATTACCTTGAGATTTATGAAATGATCTTCTCCATGTACTGAATCATGTACTGACTGACAACTGCTTCGAACAATTTAATTTTTTGGTGTACCAAAATTATTCATAAACTGATCACCTAAAATTGACACACCCATCTGCTTCAATTGATCAAATATACCTTCAAGCTTTGAATTCATCATTTCATTCATCTTCTCCTCAAACTCCTTATGGACTTTCTTAGTAATTTCTTGTATAATTGTGGCCAACTCATCCACCGAGACGAGGCCACTATGTTTAGTTTTCCCTAATCCAAATACATCTTTAATTTTGGCTCCTCCACCAACCCCTCTAACACGTCATCCGTGCTCTTTCTGACCAAGTGCACGTGACAAAATGTCATCGTGGCCTTCTGGAGTCCATGAACCATCTGAAACCTGCCTCTGCAACTCTCCTTGTTCATAATATTCATTAGAAAGTGAAGCAACATTAGCCATCAATACTATATGTAATTTAACACAAGAATAGTTTAGTAATTTACCATTTTGTCAAACACTTCCTTCGTCTTGTCATTCAGAAAGTAATAACCTCCGCCCTCCTGAGGTTTTGTACGTGCTCTAATCCAATCATAGCTACGTTCGGTAAGCTCACTCAATAAAGTTGATGATTTAGTGGATTCATAACCACTCAAAGAAGCTATGGGGTCATCAACACACCACTTTGTCCTCCTTGTCGCATATCCACTAGGTCCAAGATAATGTACATGTTCATTATGTTGTTGACTTAATTTTTCTTTTTCACTTATTTCCTGTTTAACACAAAAAAAGGTGTGAGTAAAGGAAGAAAATAAGACAGGGGAGAACCATAAACTTCCACAAGTAAACAAGACACCTGAGAATTTTAGGGGCATCATTTTACCTTAAACTCCTCTGTTTCACGCCTTTTTTTAAATAATTCCCACATCTCCTCGCTGATGAAATTGTATTTTTCACATGGATCATTCCCTTTGCGCAAGTAATTTTTGGTCAACTTACTCTTGAAATCCATCCACTGCTTCCCTGCTCTTTCTAAGACGTTCTTTTTATGCGAATCATCCAGTTTCCAATGACTCCGAACATAAAGATAAAATTACATATTTAATCTAATATGCAGACATGCAGTGTGCGTGTGAACAAGTATATACCTTACAAAGAAAAAGAAATACAATGACAACAAATGGTAACTATGCATAAAAATAATTCACTAAGCTTACTCCACAAAACTACTTGCCAGACTTTAAAACTTAATTACTATATAAATATTCAGTAACAATAATCAAACATGATTTAAAAATAACAAACCAGTAAAGCAGAGTTCAGGAGAAGCATTACAACATCACACATGCTGCAATAGGTAGTCCCCATTGTAAATTTAATGTTAACCTCATCCAAAAGCGTTACTAATTTTAGTCAAAAATATTATCAGCTCATTGCAGCCATCTCTCGCAACAGGGATAAGCATATGCTGGTCTCTGGTGGAGTAGGATTCACTGTGCAGCTCAAACCGCATCATTCAAGGCTGAGGAAATATACGTAAATAGCGCTGTTTTCACCTCTTCTTCTTTGAATGGCCTAAGCAGCATGCTATTTTGTTCCTCTGAAATGAAATTGATTCACTCCTGCTATTTTTTAAAGGCCAGTGCATCAAAAGAACCCCCATTTATAGTAGAGGGAAGCAACAATATAGAAACACAAACTACAATCGAAAACAACAGCCCTAAACAACAGTGGGGAAACAACCCTAAGTAATCTATAAACTAGAATAATATACCCCTTATATAGTAGCTTCAAAACCCCGCATACTACCATGGCTCTCTTCTCATAACCCATGTAAATTTCCCCTGCAGATATTACGAGTATCAAGCAAAAGCTTAGTACAAATGAAAAAGGAGGGCGACTGTTTAATCATGGCACTGTCTACTTCCTGTTCCAGCCTATACAGAGGCAGCATCAAATTGTCCAATCTCGTATTTGAGAGAAACTTCCACCTTAATTATGTCTCGATAATCCACCAAATCCAACAATACCAATAGGTCATTCATTATTACCAAAACACTTACCAAGACTAGTTAAACCCATACAATGACAAAATATCCTAACAAAATATTTCAGAATACAAATATCCTGACAGAATACAATGACAGAATATCCTGACAAAATATAACAGCACAAGCAGCAGTAACATAGGGCAACAAACAATTTAGACAGAAAACATAGGGAGATGGAGATATATAGCCGACAAACAGAATGACATAACAAGGTATCTGAACACTGAATCTGACTAACCCCCTGGCCAAAATTACAGCAGCATTTGCAAAACAGAGAATGACGGGATAAGCAACTGTAAAGTGAAATTACTATTCCATCTTGAACATGTAATCCAGGTAGACTAACTGAATGAAAAGAAGATATGAAAGAAGAAAAACAATAGCTTTTGCCAGTGACCTGCTGAACTACTAACGATAAAATTATTTATTAAATTATTTGTGTAACTAAATTTGTTGTCTCAGTTGTTTGAATCAAATTTTTATACATGTTTGGCTAGGGAGCTAATATTGTTAAGTCTCATTCAGTTAATCTGATAATCTTTATTTTCTTCGAGTTCTTGAAATTTATGTCGAAAACAATCTACGATATCGATATAATTCTAATAAACTAAGATTATAAACATCAATGCCATCCAAGCTAAGGAAGGCCATTGAAGCAGTAAAAGATCAAACCAACATCAGCATTGCTAAGGAAAGTCCATCTAGTCTACACACATCCACCATTTGTTGTTTATTTTCTTGACCACCACCACGTTAGCGAGCCAATCAGGGTATTCAATTTCCTCAATGAACTTGGCTTACAACAATTTCTCAACTTTGGCTTTAATGACCTTTTGTCGCCCTAAAGCAAAGGTTCTCTTCTTCTTCCTTACGAGTTTAGCCTCGGGCTTCACATTAAGGCAATGCTTAGCTATCTTCGGATCTAATGCGGGCATGTTTTCGGGACCCCATGTGAAGACATCATGGTATTGCCTTACAACTACAATGACTTTCTCTTTTAGGTCAGGCTCCATATTTTTCCCGATACGGACCATCTTTCCCGAGCATATAGCATAGAGCTCGACCTCTTCCACTTCAGCCGCCGGTTATACAATCGGGCAAGACAAGTCTGCCCCAAATTTCTCCAGTTCAATATTCAACAACTGTTTATTCCCGCTCGGTTCGGCTTCCGAACGCTTTCTTTTCCCATTTAGGTCGTTCTCCTCATATTCCCAGTCTTTTTCAAGATCTTCAAGCATAATAATTCTTGATGTCTTTTGATTCCCCTTCATCTCCCTAACCCCTTTTTCCATGGGGAATTTCAGCTTACGATGAGGTATGGAATTTACGGCTTGAAAAGCAGATAAGAGTGATCGACCAAGAAGTGCGTTATAAGGGCTCTCAACCCTCACAATATAGAATTTGGCCTATTTTCAGCAGTATAGGGTATTTTACCGATAAGAATATGTAAAGTGATCATACCTTCACATAGGATGTGATGTCCACCGAAGACCTCGAGGGGTGCTTCACGGCATGGCTCCATTTGTTGGTCGATTAGGTTCATCTTAGTGTATGTCCGATGGAACAAAATGTTTACTGAGCTTCCTCCATCCATCACCACTTTCCATATCTTATTTTCTCCAGTTATGGGATTGATTACCAGCAGATCCTCGTGACGGCATATGACATCCTCGTAGCCCTCTTCGGTAAAGGAGATGGGCATGGCCTGTCTTGCAAGGCAGAACTGATACAAATTGTAGACTTGGAAGGCGTACCTCTTCCTAGCATTCTTGTTGTCGAGACCAAGGGAATTTCCCCCCAAAATGGTCTTCACCTCTCCCCGATACTGTTCTTCTGCCCATCTATATCTTACATCACTCTGTTTCAGCTTGTTTCTCAAATACTTTACAAACTCATTCAACTCATTGGCCTAGATCATCTTCTCTATTAGCTTCTTCAGGTGGAAGCATTCATCAGTATTATGGCCCTTATCCTGATGGTAATCACAGTACTTATCAGCATTTTTCTTGTGATCGACCATTTTCATTTTGGCAGGGCGGACGAAGCCTGGCTTGCCTTTAATCTCTGGATAATCTTGGAGATTGGCGCGTTAAGAGGTGTGAACGCGGTTGAGTCTCTATCTCTTCGCCTTTCCAGGCCCCGATCAGTTGGTTTCTTCCCTTCAGTCCTGCGATCGTCCCTTCAGTCACGGTTGGACCCTCGGGAGTACTCGTAGCGGCATGGCTGCCTGCCTTGGTCATCTCTTCAGGATTCTTTATACCCCTTCAGAATTTCCATTTTCCTCCAAATGTTCTCACCCCTTACATATATGTCATTAAGGGATTTAGGGGGTAATCATAAATGGAAGATAACAGTTTTTTTACTTTTAATTGGGTCCAATCCAATGCTCAGATACCCCATATCTTTCGTCTTGTTCAAGTTCGTGACCATACATGCTTCCTCCTTGAACCTGGCTAGGTAATCTCCTAGAGACTCGTTTGTCCTTTGTCTATAATGGATGAGATTCTCAGTGTCTTTCTCCCTTCGGCACAAATGTGAATAGTGCCTTATGAACTTTCCCTTCATCTGTTCATAAGAGTGGATCGAACGCGGCCGAAGCAATTTGTACCACATCGAAGCCCGTCTGTTCAGGTATGTCTTGAACATCTTGTATAACATCATTTGACTGTGGCCCATGCTCGTCATCACCAATTCATACTTGTCACAATGGTCTTCGAGATCTCCCCACCCATTGAACTCAGTCATCTTCAGGAACTATTTCTCTTCCCCTGGAAGAGGCCGATATGCCTCGATCTCTTCCTTCACCACCGACTCTTCTTCCTCCTGATCAGAGTCTGAAGTCAATGCGGTGCGAGCCAGATTCCGTGAACTCATCTTAAAAATTGGTGGTTGTGATTTTGGAATAGTAGCTCGGAATTCTTGAATATAAAAGTATGTTCTTTTAATGGAGATTAGAGTGCTTGATTCAGAATTATGGGCTATTTTCGAAGGGGTTAAAATGGCTAGAGGATTGCTAGTGCAATCTTTCTCTATTGATTCTGATTCTAAAGAAGTTGTTACGTTATTAACTTCTAGTTCTATTGGTTGATGGGATAGTGATGGTCTTGTTCAAAGAAATTTCAAAGAGCTGGATGGGTTATAAATTATGATGGCTTTAATTTTTCTCCTAGAAGTACCTATTTAGTTTCTCACCTTCTAGCTAAAATTGCTTTGGATACAAAAGCAGGTAATGTTTAGAATGGGGTTTTACCCTCTCTTGTGCATGTTGCGGTCTCTGCAGAAGCGCCTATTCCTTGATCTTGTATGTTTGTTTGGTCTTCAAAAAAAATATATCAAAAGAGAGAGACAGTCGACATCATCAAAATTGATGTGTCAAACTCTTCTTACATGGCTTACATCATCTTTCACTGTCTTTTCTTTACTAATTTATTTATTTTGTCTCTCCCCGTTAATTCTCTTTCATACTCACTTCTCATCCATTTCTTTCTCATTATCATTTTTAAAATATTTCTTTTTCATCTATTTTTATAATGTTATTTTATTTTTCATCAGTGTCTATCAATTTATTTTTTACTTTATTATTTATCAACTTATTTTCATTAAAATTATTCAAATATATATTAAAACAAAAACTCACTAATTTGAATATCTAGATATCTACAATAATACCAAAAGAGACAGTTGATATCATATAAATTACCATATCAAGGCTTCCTCAAATTATTTACATCGCCTTTCACATCACTTGCTATTAAGAGAGTTTGACACATCATCATTGGTCTCTCATCCTCATTTTTATCTATTTTTTTATAATTCAATTGTATTTTTCATTAAACGTTAACACCATATTTTTAAATTTATATTTTGTTACTTATTATCAGCAAGATTATTCGAATATATATTAAATAAACATCCACTAATTTAAAAAGTTATTTATACTAATACTAAAAAAGATCATTGATGTCATCAAATTTGATGCGTCACGATTTCTTTATTTCTTATGTCATATTAACTACTTTTTTAGTTTAATTAATTTGAATAATGATAAAGATTAACGAGAATTCTATGATATCCTAAATGATACAGAACAAATTAGTTAACCGATGGACTCCTAATTTTAATCATTTAATAGCTAATCTAAATACGAACACATAAGATCATGTATCGATTATGATTCATGTCAATTAAACTCTTTAATCATGAACATGAAGTTTGTTAATTCCCAAATTACATATTACCCTTTTTTTATTTTTCTCGCCACGGAATTTTTAACATATGACATTTTTTAATCAACTTTACCTAATAGTTATATAAAATTAATAAATTAAAAAAAGTAGTGTTAGTTACCGTAAATACGTTCCTAAAACTTTCCTGAATAACGTTGCATGACATTTGTCACGTTTTAATTTATAGACGCGTATGTTTGTGTGTGTATATATATACACACACACGAATTTCATACAATTATTAAGAAATTTACTAAATGCGGAGCTTACACATCAACATTTATGAATAGTTTTGGTAACCGTTTTGAGGACTACAACATTTCTAATATCCTATATATATTATTTATTATTTATTATATTATTAACATTGTTTAAAATTATTTTATACTAAAATTGAAATTATATAATTTTAACATGTAAAAGTTATCATAACTGTGCATACGGTTATTAATCTAGTTCATTATAATTAGAATGTAGTATGGAATGAAAAATTTGGATATTTATTTTATGATAAATTATCATCACATTTCCTTTAACTTAATTATAAAACGTAGGTCTACCATTCCAAACCCGGATGCCATTTTTCTAAAACTCTTCCGCCAACACCCCTAAGCCATTTTGCTGACTTCCCTCCCTTTTTTATTGAACTTTTACTACAAAATGGGGTTGTGTAGTAGTGCACATAAGGTGTTTGAACGAGATGAGATTTGTTATTCGACTTTGATTATTGGGGAAAGAGGGTGTGTTGGGGAGATGCAGATATTGACTTTAGTGACGAGCAAGTGGTTGTAGGAACTATGATGATTCAGCTTATGTAATTTATCAAGTGTGTTAGCCTATGTATTTTTAAAGAGTTTGTCAAATTAAAGCACTTAAGTTTAAACTTTTTCTTGGATGAAATTAGATTATAGCTGTATTTTGAAAATGATTATGTTTCATCTTGCTTATTTTATGCAAGAAAAAAGAGCGATATACTAAAACACACGATCATTTTGTCAAAGTATATATCACTGGCTCTTCATATTTTTCCTGCTCATTTTGTGTTTCTTCGGTGGAATATCTTTGCATTGTCATAAATCTTATTTTCTTTCTTTGGTGAGTCTTCTTGTAATATCTGGGGTATAACGTATATTTATTTTTGTCAATAAATAAATATTATGTGATTATTATGTGAATTTTTGGTGAATTACCTGTTAATTGGTGTATATGTTTAATGTTTATATGTGATAAAATTTAGGAATTTTAATTTTTATATGTCTAAATAAAGTATAGATAATTTTGATATTTTTCTATTAATTTATATGTTGTGTTAGATATATTTGATAATGTCATGACTAATATGATTTATGTTTAGTTTTCAGATCTTACTTAAACAGGAAAAATCAGTACTTAACTAAAATCAGCACTTATACTGAAGTCAGAACTTAAGTTATCAGTACTTAAGATTCATGAGATATTTATCAGAAGATAATATCAGGACTTAAAGGACACGTTCAGATAAGGAAGGCGGCTGATTGAAAGGAAAAGAAGATCAAGACAAACATAAGAAGAGATATGCATGAAGAAGAAATTATACGAAGAATAGAATACTTGAAAAAAAAGATATCTGATTGATATATTTTAGGAAGCAAAATTATATTACATATCAATTAGCAATTATCTTGTAACTGTGTAGTATATAAACACAGACATAGGGTTTACACTATAAGTGTTATCGTCATCGAGAATATTATTCATTGTAACCCTAGCAGCTCTCGTGATATTTGTTCATCACTGAGAGAAGACAGTTCTATATTGTAACAGAGTTTATTGATTTGAATAAAGTTTGTTTTCTGTTACTTGTGTTATTAGAATTCGATTTGATTGTGCTATACACTGTATTCACCCCCCCCCCCTCTACAGTGTGTGTGACCTAACAAGTGGTATCAGAGCCTATCTGTTAACACAAAAACAGTTTAAGATCCAAAAACAATCTTGTCTGAAGCAAAAACTCCAACCAAGCCCACCAAAACAGAAGAACCACCAAAGACACAAATTCATAGTCAATATGAGACTATTAGAGTTCCCATATTGAAACCGTCTGAATATCCCATATGGAAGGTGAGGATGACTATGTTTTTGGAAGCTACAGATCCAGAATATCTTGACAGAATCAAGGAAGGACCTCACAATCCAACAAAGCTCGTTGTTGCAGTTGCAGGTGAAGCAGCAAAGTCTGTACCAAAGGAGAAGAGTGATTACAATGCTGAAGATATCGCTTCAATTGCTAAGGATGCGAAGGTACGACACTTACTGCATAGTGCCATTGATAATGTAATGTCAAATAGGGTAATTAACTGCAAGACTGCAAAGGAGATATGGGATGCCTTGGAAACAAGATGTCAGGGAACTGATTCGATCAAGAAAAACAGGAAGACAATACTTACTCAAGAGTATGAACACTTTGACTCAAAGACAAGTGAGTCATTGACTGATTTATATGACAGATTTGTCAAGCTCTTGAATGATTTGTCACTGGTTGATAAGGAGTATGATCTTGAAGATTCAAACCTTAAATTCCTGTTAGCTCTTCCTGAAAGCTGGGATTTGAAGGCAACAACTATAAGAGACAACTATAATCTTGATGAAACGACTCTTGATGAAATTTATGGGATGCTCAAGACTCAAGAACTTGAGATGGAACAAATAAGCAAGAGGAAAGGAGGAAAGTCAAGGACAGTTGCTCTTAAGGCTGAAGAAGAATCTCCCAAGGCAGCTACCTCAAGGAAAGGCAAGGGTAAAGCTCTCTTCACAAAGTCTAATACTGAGTCATCAAGTTCTGATAGTGATGATGACTCAGAAACTGAAAGATTGCCTGAGACGGATGCTGATGAAGAGATAATGAAGCTGTGTGCTCTTATGGTGAAAGGAATCACGAAGATTGTATACATGAAGTTCAGGAAGGGAAAGAAGTTTTCCAGGAGAGGTGCAAGTTCTGATAAGAAGAATTTCAGAAAATCTGAAGGCAAAGGAGGAAAATCTGACAGAGGAGATTATACAAATGCTAAATGCTACAACTGTGGTGAAAAAAGCCACATATCTCCTGATTGCAAGAAAGTGAAGAGTGATAAAGGCAAGGCTCTTGTCACAAAGAAGAAAAACTGGACAGACACCTCAGATTCTGAAAGTGAGGAGAACTATGCCTTGATGGCAAATACTGATATGGCAAATGCTCAAAGCAATACTAAAGCTGCTGAGTTAAAGGTACCTCAAATTACTTATGCCTTTCATACTGATGATATTAATGAGTTGAGAAGATATCTTAAAACCATGTTCATTAGCTATAGAGACCAAACTTTAACATGTGAAAGATTAACTTCTGAAAATCTTGCATGTAAAAAGAGGAATGATTATTTAGAAAAAGAGTTAGTCATGTTCCATCAAACTCAGAAAGATAGAGATGATGCTTTCTATGTTAGGAATGAAGTACTTAAAATGAATGAATCTCTAAAAGCTGAGTTAGAAAAGGAAAGAGAGATTATCAAGACTTGGACTAACTCTGGCAGAACAACTCAGAATTTTTTAAGTAGTGAAAACTGGAAAGAGGGCCTAGGTTATGGAGAGGATAAGAATGATAAAGGAACTGTAGATATTAAGCCTATAGTTGTTAAACAAAAGCCAAAGTTAAAACCTGTTAAGTTTGTAGCTGTAAAGTCTGATATTGAGAAATCAGAAGTTAAAAAGGAATTAACTTCTGACAAACTAAAACAGGAAAAGACAACTGAAGTAAATGTAGACTTAATGACAAAGAAGCAGCTTAAGCATAAGCTGAAAGATGTTAAGAATGCAAACAAGGTAAAATCACCTAGGAAAAATAGGAATGGAAAGGAAGGTGTGAATAAAAGCAATGATTATAAGCCTGTTCCTGATGCTCCTAGAAAAATGTGTCATAACTGTGGAAGTTCTAACCATCTGGCTTCTTTTTGCAGGAAGAATAAGAACATAAACTCCTTACCTTCAAAGTCAGGAGTTAAGAGTCAGTTTGTTAGATATAAGCCACAAAATCCTTGTTTTCATTGTGGTAGTTTATGGCATTCCATTTATACTTGTAAGGAATATCATAGTCTGTACTATGATTATTATCAAATAAAACCTTCTTTAAAGAAAGTTAGCATTGTTCCTTCTAGTGTAAATTCTGATTCAAAGTCTGATAGTGTAAATTCTGATAAGAAAAATGTTAACATAAACTCTGATGCTAAATCCGCTGCAAATGTTAACAAACTTAATAAGGCCAAAGGATCCAAGCAAGTCTAGGTCCTTAAAACTAATCCTTAGTGTTCTTTGTGATTGCAGGGCAACAGGAAAAACATCCTAGTTCTGGACAATGGATGTTCAGGACATATGACTGAAAATAAAGCCCTGCTATCAGACTTTGTGGAGAAGGCTGGCCCAAGTGTTTCTTATAGAGATGGCAACATTGGAAAAATGTTGGGATATGGCAATATCAATCTTGGGAATGTCATCATTAAAGAAGTAACTCTAGTCTCAGGACTTAAACACAATCTGCTGAGTGTTAGTCAAATCTGTGACAGAGGTTATCATGTGGATTTCTTTGAAGAACACTGTGAAGTTGTAAGTAAATCTACAGGCAAAGTTATTCTGAAAGGATACAGGCGTGGTAACATTTATGAAGCCAAGCTTTCAACAAGTACTGATGGTTCTGCAGTCTGTCTGATTAGTAGAGCATCAATTGAAGAAAGCTGGAACTGGCACAAGAAACTTTCTCATTTAAATTTCAACAATATAAATGAATTAGTCAAGAAAGATCTTGTGAGAGGACTGCCAAAGTCAGTATTTGCTCCTGAGGGCCTTTGTGATTCTTGTCAGAAGGCTAAACAAAGGAAATCTTCATTCAAGAGCAAGACTGAATCATCAATTCTTGAGCCTTATCACCTACTACATGTTGATCTATTTGGTCCTGTAAATGTCATGTCTATTTCAAAGAAGAAATATGCCATGATCATAGTGGATGAGTTCACCAGATACACATGGGTGTATTTCTTGCACACAAAAAGTGAAACTGCATCTATCTTGATTGATCATGTCAGGCAACTGGATAAATTGGTCAAAGATTTTGTGAAGATTATAAGAAGTGATAATGGCACTGAGTTCAAGAATTTGATAATGGAAGAGTTCTGCAAAAACCATGGAATCAAGCAAGAATTTTCTGCTCCTGGAACTCCACAGCAAAATGGAGTTGTTGAAAGAAAGAATTGAGCTCTTATTGAAGCTGCACGAACTGTGCTTGATGAAGCAAAGCTTCCAACCTATTTCTGGGCTGAAGCTGTGCAGACTGCTTGTTTTACTCAAAATGCAACACTCATTAACAAGCATGGAAAGACACCATATGAGATGGTGAAGAAAAAGAAGCCAAATCTGAAATATTTTCATACATTTGGATGCAAGTGTTTTGTTCTTAAGACTCATCCTGAACAGCTATCGAAATTTGATCTAAAAGCTGATGAAGGAATCTTTGTTGGATATCCACTTTCCACAAAAGCCTTCAGAGTCTTTAACTTGAGAACAAGGGTGGTCATGGAATCTATCAATGTCTCCTTTGATGATAAGAAAATTACTGGACTTGAAGATTTCAATGATCATGATCAGCTGAGATTTGAAAATGAAGACTTAAATTCTGATACTGAAAATCCTGACAGTCTAAATCCTGATATTGCAAACTCTGATGGATTGAGCTCTGATGTTATTGAAACTGTGGTGACTACGCCAAAGGAAGATGAACCTGTGCAGGGGGAGCATACTAAAGATCCAACCACATCTCAAGAAGCATCAGAACATACAACTGGCTCTTCAAGTTCTGATTCATCAAGTTCTGATAAGCCAAGTTCTGATAATTCTGAAAATTTAAATTCTGAAGGATCCAACTCAGAGAGCATAGTTTCAGGGGGAGCATCAGAAGATGTTGATGAAGATGGCATGGATCATGGGGGAGCATCCAGTTCTAGAGAAAACCTTCCATCTACAAGGAAGTGGACTAAATCACATACACCTGACTTAATAATTGGAAATCCTGATGCAGGTGTCAGAACTAGAACAGCTACTTTAAGTGAATGTCTTTACAATTCTTTTATTTCTCAGACTGAACCAAAGAAAGTGGAAGAAGCTCTTCAAGATGCTGATTGGGTGCAAGCAATGCAGGAAGAGTTAAATGAATTTGAAAGAAACAAAGTCTGGACCCTAGTGCCAAGACCAAAGAACAGATCTGTTGTTGGTACAAAGTGGGTATTCAGAAACAAAACTGATAGTGATGGCATAATTATAAGGAATAAAGCAAGGTTGGTTGCAAAAGGATATTCTCAACAGGAGGGAATTGATTATGATGAAACATTTACACCAGTTGCTAGATTGGAATCCATAAGGATATTTTTGGCTTATGCTGCTCATAAAAAGTTTACTGTCTTTCAAATGGATGTGAAAAGTATTTTTCTCAATGAAGAATTGGAGGAGGAAGTATATGTTGAACAACCTTCAGGCTTTGTCGATCCCAATTATTCAAATTATGTCTACAGGCTTGATGAAGCACTTTATGGCCTTAAGCAAGCTCCTAGAGCATGGTATGAGACTTTAGCTCAGTTTCTTCTGGAAAGTGGATTTAACAGAGGAACTATAGACAAAACAATATTCTACATCAACCATGGAAAGGACTTACTTCTGGTTCAGATTTATGTTGATGATATCATCTTTGGTTCTACAAATGACAGACTTTGCAAAAAGTTTGCCAAACTGATGCAGTCAAGATATCAAATGAGTATGATGGGAGAACTTAGATATTTTCTGGGATTTCAAATCAAGCTTCTCAGCAATCTCAACTCGATGAAATCCAATCCTCAGTGGAATTGCTTGTCTCTCTTCTCTTACCTGCTGATGTCAAAAAGGGGGAGAAGGTAATTAAGTCCAAATGCAAAACTGTTAAGACACTGAAGGGGAAGGATGATGAAAAAGATGACCAAGAAAACTCTGGAATGGGTGGAGGTCATGGTCAAGGTAGTGGTTTCTCATCAAGAAGAGCTGAAGCTACAGGTCATAGAACAAGTTCTAATAATGGAAAAAGAATTAGTTCTGATACTAGTAAAAGGATAAGTTCTGATGAACTTTTGGATCTTGATAAAGAATTATCAAGACAGTTATTTCTTAAGGAAAATCCAGGAATGGACTTTGAGAGTCTGATGGAAGAAGAAGCTAGACTTAAGTCAGAAAAGGTCAATTCTAAATCTGAAGCTTCTGTTGGTAAAAAGAAACTTCATAAGGCCAAAGGCATTGTGATAAAAGAAAGGACAAATCCTGAAGCAACCAAGGTCAAATCACAATTGCAAATAGATCCAAGGTCCAAGGGCAAAGAAAAAGTTGGTGAACCTATAAAGGTTTATGTGCCTCCTGTGGATGAAGAAATTACTGTTGAAAATGTTGATCTTACTCTGACTTTAAGGAAGATTTCTATGACAACCTCTGACATGGTTCAAGTTGTTCAGAGTCAAGATATAGTTAGTTCTGATATTACAAAGAAGCAAGTAACCTCTGACATAGCTCAAGTTGACTTGATATCAGAAGATAAGGAAAAGGAAACCTCTGACATTGCTCATGTTAAACCCTCAAAGTTACTCCTACCAGGTATCACCAAAGCCAAACAGACTCAACCTTTGAAGACTGCATCAAGTGGTTTTGAAGTAAGAGTGGTTACTGGAAAGGAAGCAAGAGATAAATCTGGATTGGGTAGTGCTGATGAAAGAAGAGTACAGAACACAACCAATGATCCAACTTCCTTAAGTGAACCAGGTATTGGAGCAACTCCTGAAAGATTGAATAAATTAGAATCTGTACAGATGGTTTTCCATACCTACTTGAAAGAACACATCTTGTTGTACTTCATGACAAATGGCAGGGTTAATCATATAAGGGAAAATGCTATTCCACTAAAGTATTTTGAAGAATTGGAACATGTATTATTCTTACTTTAAGTGAATGACAGAATAACAGAAAGTGCTGCAAACTATTTGAAGAATCAAATTCATAGACAGAAAAGGCTTTATTCTGTAAAGTCTGACAACACATATCTTCCAAAGTACAAAGATCACAAGGGTGATATTGTTGAGATGAAGCCTAACTCTGCTAAGATTATAACTACCTTTCTGGGTTATAAGGCTGTAGAATTCAATCTTGAGTCTGATAAGGCGTATTTGATCAGACTGGATCAGGATATAAGGAAAGCTAGAATTAATGATCTCAGGGTTGTATTTTCCAAACTGGTGAAGATTCTGTAGAACTTAAAGATGCTAAAAGGAGGATGATTGATGAACTCAGATATGCTTAGAGATGTTTGTTAAAGAACTATCTCAGAACAACTCCTGACATCAGAGAGATCAGAAAGTGAAGCCAAGTCAAGATCTACAACTGCTCAAATTCTGATATGAATACAGACTGAAGTTGTTATCAGTAGTTAAAGTTGGTAAAGCTTTAAGGACTATAAGTTGTAGTTATCTAGTCAAATTATCATGCATTTGTACTTAATGTTTTTGACATCATAAAATATCTGTTAAACTTGTATATTATGCTAATTTACAAGTTGGGGGAGATTGTTAGTTATATTTGATAATGTCATGACTAATATGATTTATGTTTAGTTTTCAGATCTTACTTAAACAGGACAAATCAGTACTTAACTGAAATCAGCACTTATACTGAAGTCAAAACTTAAGTTATCAGTACTTACGGTTCAGGAGATATTTATCAGAAGATAATATCAGGACTTAAAGGAAACATTCAGATAAGGAAGGCGGCTGATTGAAAGGAAAAGAAGATCAAGACAAACGTAAGAAGAGATATGCATGAAGAAGGAATTCTACGAAGAATAGAATACTTGGAAGAAAAGATATCTGATTGATATATTTTAGGAAGCAGAATTATATTCCATATCAATTAGAAATTATCTTGTAACTGTGTAGTATATAAACACAGACATAGGGTTTACACTATAAGTGTTATCGTCATCGAGAATATTATTCATTGTAACCCTAGCAGCTCTCGTGATATTTGTTCATCACTGAGAGAAGACAGTTCCATACTGTAACAGAGTTTATTGCTTTGAATAAAGTTTGTTTTCTGTTACTTGTGTTATTAGAATTCGATTTGATTGTGCTATACATTGTATTCACCCCCCCTCTACAGTGTGTGTGACCTAACATGTTGTTATATGATAAAGGATTTATAGATTTAATAAATTATTTTTCAGATTAATTCTAAATTATTTTGAATCATCGGGAATCGTCCAACTTTAACCATTTTTAGAACTAGGAAGTATCAGAAAAACTCCTTTCTAACCTAATTTAATTATTCCGAGCATTTTCCGTGTTTTGACTTTTTCGATCGGGAGTACGATTTTACCTGTGCAATTTCCGGCGCAAAATTTTACGATCCAACTTTCGTTTCGGTAAATCGATAAAACCCGTATTTTCGAGAAACGGAATATTTTAATTAAATTATTATATTATCTTCTCATAATTCGTGTAACCAAAGCGCTGAGACCAAGATTGTAGGTACAAAAAACCTGGTTTTGATAATTATCCAAAAACCGGTACCGAATTGGATCAGTTTAATTAATACTTAGTGATTAAGTATTCTATTTTCATATCCGACATTATCCAACGGGTTACCAATATTCCAAAAATATAAATATTCAGCACAGTATCTTATTTTGTACAGATAAACATAAACAAACAGTAAAATTAGATAATTTTCCAGAGAAAGCAGAATTATTCATCGTGTTCTTCATAATCAAACGTGAATTCGAAGACGTTATCGAACTCCGATTTGGGCATGCAAGTAGTCAAATCGAAGCTCTTGAAGAGTACAATCAAGTTTTACAACCTATACCACTGCAGAAATATTAATTAATTCTCTATTTATTTTATAAAATTCGAATTTAATTATGATTAAATTATGACTTTTTGATTTTGAGGTTGTTTATGTGTTTCGATGATTGCATGTTGTAGATCATGAAACTCTGGTGAATTTGGTATATTATATGTTGAATTTTGAGTTCAATAACATAGAGAAATTAAGGTTTGATTCTCGAATTCATAAGAGCATGCTATTGAAAACGTTACAACATATGTCGGGAATTAGGGTTTATGTTCATATGAATGTTTTCGACCGATTTTTGGGTATTTTTAAACCGTTAATTCTGGGTAGGTTATAAAACTACTAACAAGTTTGGTTTTATAAGAGGAATCGTGTGGTGTAGTTGGATTTGATAAAGAAGGTCGGAACCGCGTCGCCGGAGTTCTTAAACTCGACGACGACGCTGATATTTGATCGAGATTTTCGGCCGATTTGTTGATTATCTGTAAAAAAAACCAAGTACAGGGAATGATTGTTAGCACTGTTAAGTACAAATCTGCACCTTTTAGAATAGACCTGGGCATGAGCAGCCGGCCGGGGGTGTCGCCGCCGGTGAGACAGCCGGAGAAGACGACCGGGGGGGGATTTCGGTTTAACTCCCGTTGTTTTCCCCAGTTTCAGTTTTCTTACCAAGTTTAGCAAATGTTACATTTTTAATTTTTACGATCAAAGTTTTAAAAACTTACACTTTACTCCTTGAGAATTATTATTTTAGAATTTGATTTTTACTTATTTATCTTTAATTTTAAAAATACTTTTTAATAATTTAAAATTTCAGAAATAAATCTGAATTATTTAAATAATTAATTTTAGTTAATAATTAATTATTTGATTGGGCAATTAATTTAACTATTAATTGATTAATTAATTATTAATTAATTTAATTAATTATTAATTAATTTAATTGATTATTTAATTGGATTTAATCATTCCTTTTGATTTAAAAATTCTGAAAAATAGTTTCGAGCTTTAAAATATCTTCTAAATTATGTTTAAGGCCCGATAATCACTATTAAATGATTTTAAAGTCAGATTCGGGTATTCAAACCTTGTTATTTATTTATAAAATGATTCTGGTACCCGTTTTAATTCCGAAAAATGTTCAAAAGTTCGTATTAAATACCAGAAAAATCATTTTAACTTTGAACCTTCTTTGAAAAATTATTTTAATTGAATACCTTGCATGTTATGTGCTATGTGCTATCTGATTTATGTGTCATATGCCTATGTGTTCATTGTTTGACGGTTTTTGTCATAACTTGTAATCCGTAAATCGGATTTGGGTGAAACGAAGGGTAGATAAAAGCTTATGACGTCTATGTGACAATTAGAATAATATGAGTTGAGTATTGATAGATACTTGTGATGCCTAGAAGAAGGAACGAGGCGTAGAAAAAGAAAGCAAGTGATCAGTGAGTGGAAGCGAGGCATAGTAAAAGAGGACAAGTGGTTGTTGAGTAGAACCGTCAGACGAGTGCAAGTGAAGTTGGAAATCATTTGTGATAAAGCAAGTGTTCTGAAACCTTTTTGAGATATATTGCAAGTACCCTGATCAGTTCTTACTTTATATTGCAAATACTTTGAATATACCTGAGACATACCAAATGTTAGCATGTGATAGTTGAGTTGCTTAACCCTAAACCCTGATCATATCATTTGATACTTAAGCTGTAAGCCTTATTCTTTGTAAACCATTGATTGTTGAATACCCAGTCACTAAACCACACAAATACGATACTACTCCACAAATACATATACACCATATACCAAACACTGGAGCAGAATTGCTTAAACAAACAGAAACTTATATATTCTACAATCCCTTGTAACATCAAAAGAACTAAAGCTTGTATAACCATTGGACCATTGTTCATTTATTACCTAATTTTTTTACAGTCTTGAAGCCATTATTCATACATACCTTGATATACTCTAGTGATACTCATGAATTACATTATGCTCTGAAACAAATGTTATCAATGTTGATTATGATTTTGTTTTATTGAATTGCAATGTTTTATCATATCGAATTGTTATAGAATTGGATACTTTTCTAAATATGGACCAGATTCGTGGTCAGACCAGATTCATGGTCGTATTAGGCCAATATGTGCCTTGGATCCAGTATATAGAGCAGAATTGTGTACCTTACTCGAGGTTAGTGCATGACTGATCAGCAGCCTAACCTTGGTTTTTAAAACTAAAAGTGAATATCCAATTCTAATAATTGTTTAACAAGAAACTTGATTCTTTTGAATCATTCCATTTGATCAATGTTTAACCTCAGTTATTGTCATTATGACTTGATGAGCTAGTTAGATCAATCTTGCAAATCTTTTATGTTATTCTACAGTTAAAAAGGAATTAGTTGGTAGCGAGGATCCCCAGACCAGTGTGCGAGCTAGGACTCCAGGTTGAGACGGAATAAGCTAGCAGGAGCTTTATGTTGTAGTTTGAGTTATGCAAGCTTGTAAGAGTGATTTCATTATCAGTTGTAAGTTAAACTAGTTGGGATTTGGTACGATGTAATAAAAGTTAAGGTTATGACTTGTTTTCATACTTTAACCTGTTACGATCTGTGGTTGCAAATATAAGGGTCATTACATATAATACTTCATATACAGGTTTATATATGGTGTGTGTGTGTTGTGAACCCCAAACTTCTGACTCGGGTTTGGAGGGCGTCACACTTCTTCTAAATGATTGACTTAATTTCCACCAGAGTGCTTATTCTTAATCCACTTAATATTGCAGCAATGGTAACATACTCGGCATCGACTTTTAATTTTGAATATCTGTGTCTCTAATTATGATCTTCAGTAAGGGTCGTACAAATTGTGATATTTCACCATAATGTGAAGTTGCACAGTTCATTACTTGGTAATGTTGGTTGGTAATCTTATGGCCGACTTTTTTAATATGTATCCTAGGGCACACGCTAAATTTTTTTATTTGATGAGTTGTTAAAATTTTATTGGTGGAGATTTTTGTGTATGCAGAGGAGTCCATCATTATTAATAAGTTCTCCACCAATAAAATTTGATAAGTCATCAAGTACGGAATTTTAGCATGCGCCTTGGGCACACTAGAAAATTGTTTTATGACAATCCATCAACTCCAATAGCTAGGCAACTTGCCTTCTCATATCAAACATGACAATCTCTTGGCAACTTGCCTTCTCATATCAAACATGACAATCTCTTGGCAACTCTATTAAAGATGTCCTTGTAAACTTAAACGAGTTTATTGTGAGTAAATTTATTTTTTTAGTAAGTTAAAATATATGTATAATCATGGCTTTATCTTGTGATTTCACAATGATTTTTGTTTTTTTATAATATATATGTTGTGATGATTTATAGACTATAAACTTCAAAAAATCAAATGATAAAAAGGCCGCTCTATAATTATATTCTAATTTTTGAATAAATTTTTAATATTAAAAATAATTAAACCTTTGGAAATCTTTGGGTTGGTTTAATAAAACTAGTTTTATTTTTCAAATTAGTTTTTTCTCAATTTAATAATAATTATTTAATAATATAAAATTTTAATTTTATAAACAATTAGATTTGATGAATACTAACAGAATAGTATTTCACACATAGTTTCTTTGTCGTGTTCATATAAAATATATTATCATCCAAATAGTATCAAGTTGTTTGTATGTATATTTGGCATGATATCGAGAACCTACCTAAAAAATTGTTTTAAGAGTTTTTAAATTGACACCCTAGTTACTCCAATATCTTTATATATATAAACTACTATAGTAAACTTAAATCAATAATAATATGATGATATTAAAACATTAATTAGCCTGAAAATGTAGAAGTTATTTATATTGGAAATTCACAATAAAAAGGTGACATATTCATGTAAAATTCATTCTCATGAAAATACAATTTTTGTTTAAGGGGTCCTTTATTTTTATCTTAAACCTTGTTAATAATCTTATTTGAATAATTAAATTCATTAATATCTTAGGAACCCAATTTTGATTGATTATTGATTAATTTCTTCTTAACAGTTGTGTGAAAAATTTAGTGCTAAAGAGCTAAGATGGCACATAAGGCTTTTTTTATTCTCTTTCATATATTCATGGAAGTTTACATATTTGGTTATTTAGCTATTACAGAGTCTTCTTTTTCTTTTGAAATTAGTGTATTTGAAAATGAACTATAAATTCAATAATTATATACCCATGTAGCTATTTGTTTATGCTTTGTGTTTAAATATTTATAATATATTTTATAATCATTATTTTTATATTTTTAAATATGATATTCTTAAATTAATATAACAAAATTCCGTTAGCTAATTTATTAATTCTCTTATTAATTGTAGTTGAAAACATTATAACATATCATTAACTATGTTCACAAAATAATTTTGATAAAGTTATTTTCTATCATGGTTAATTTTTAAAAATACTCCTATTAAGATAAGACATAAATATATTTACCAAATAATCTTATTCATTATGTATTCAAATTCTTAGTTATTCAGAATTATTATTAATGATTCATAAATAATGATTCACTGTTAAAAAATAATTCAAATTTAACGAATGATCCCTAACTTTCATTATGATTACAATGTTCTGAACACATGAATATTTAGTTTGTAAATTTTAGGGAAGAGTTTTTTTTATGTATAGCAAATTTTAATGACAATTATAGCATTATATTTAAAATAATTAGTATTTCAATCTAGCAGCATATTTTATTATCATTTTCAGTTTTGCTTTACTCCTCATAGTGCATGTTTGGCACCACCTCATTCTGTCATATATGGGTCGAAAGCCCATTATCATTTTGGGTGTCCCGTTTGGCGAAAGATAAAAATGATCATTTAGCCACAAAAATGATAAAAATTTGAAAGTGGGTTCAACGGTACAATCCTATTTTCAGCTCACGTTTCAAGACAATCCAGAAAGCTCTGTCTCCTATCTCTCATTCTCCATTAACCCTAGCATCCGCTTATGCATAATTTCTTTTACTTCTCTTACAAAATTTTGCCTACTCTCTTTTAAAAAGCTGCATATTATCGATTGACCACATATACTTGTCATCATTTTTTTGTCGATGACCGACATCGAGGCGGAAGCGTTGTCTGGATCCGGATCTGCTAAGTGGACCGACGAGTTACATGACATCTTCTGTGAGTTATGTGCTGCTGAGGTTTTAAAGGGTAACAAAGTAGGAGGAACTTTGAACAAACAAGGGTGGAGTATGGCTCACCAAGAATTCAAGAAGCAAAAATCAGTTGTGAAGTACACTATTAAGAAATTCAAGAATCACTGGGATGCAATGAAAGCTGATTACCAGTTATTCATGAAGATTAAATTTGGGGAGAATGGTTTGGGGTGGAACGAGAATACGAAGATAATCAAAGCATCTACTTCATGGTGGGCAGCAAAAATACTTGTAAAATCCTCATAACGATTGTCAATATTTTCTGTTTGTTTTTTAAGATTGAGCTTATGTCATTTGTCGAATAAAAAAAATTGTTTATGTTGTCTGCAATATTTGTTAATTTGTAGCGTTTTGGGTAAAACAAACATCTCTTACTTGATGCATCTCTGATCTCCTGCAAAAATAAATATGTTGATATAATCACTATGTTTACCGATAGAAAACGAGGGTATGTGCCAAACGATTTAGCTATATAACAAGTGAAGCGAGATCTGAGAAAGTGTTTAATGATCTTATGATTATTAAGGTCTGGTTAGTATTCTTGGTAGGGAAAATTTTAAAACTGTAGAAATTTAACTGAGTTGTCCTCTCTAGGTGCTGCCTGTGAATTCATCTTCATTTTTATTCGACTAACAATAACTAGCTAGTTTTAACAACTCCAATTAGGCAAGTCTCAGAAATTCGTACTAGGGGCAGCATTCTTATAATAATAAGGATGATTATACAAATGTTATTCGATCTGCAACTTGATTTTCTATATATCTAAAAATATTTTGATGAAACATCCATTAGCATTCATTGACATAGCTGGGCCATCAGTACACATGATCATATAATATTATTGAAATTATAATACGTCAGGAATCTAATGAAAGATGAAAGACTAATGACTAGTGTTAGCCGCTGATCAGGTGCAAACATTAAATCTGAAAAAAAGACAAGGCAATTTCAGTATCATTTCGGCATCCAAATTCTGCAAATCAGTTATAACTACGAGACTATAAATTATCCATTGCTTAAATTGAAACCTAAATTAATTTGTATCTGAATCTAATATCTGTCGACATGTGTGCATAATTATGCATCAACACCACTTATTGACAGAGATCCCTTCAATTATCAAATTATGGCCCTATTGATACTATCCTTGACATCATATTGTCATGGAGAATCATGACGGGATTAATTAGTGATTCCAGGCCCAAGCCCTGTGAAAACCAACACAATTACTTTCACAACTGAGTCATATTTATCATATTTATATGTCTGAATTACCAGAGCATGTTTTACATTTGTTTCTCAAAATATGTACCAATACATTATACTCTTTTTACTTTGCTGCACCAGGAGAATCCAAAGTTCGGGAAGTACAAAAACAAAGATCTTTTTATGTACATGCAATACTACGACTCACTGTTTGGTGACATTGTTACAACCGGTGAAAGAGCAAAAGCTGAAAATATATATTCTACAGTGCACTTGGAGTGGGAGAAGAATTCACAGAGGTGCTTGGTGATGATGATTATGGAAACGAAGACAGTGGCGATAGTGATGACAACATCATTGATCCATTACCAAATTTTTTTCATCAGCTTCGTTAAAATCTGGCAGAAACAGTGGTTCTAAATGAAAAAAATCTGGAGCCCAGTGTGTGAAGGAGGGGCTTGATGACTTGTAGCTACAATGTCCTGTAGAAGTACCAAAACAACTGCAGCTAATGCAGATGTGAGTTTACTAGAGGTTGTCGATCTCCTTGATGCCATGGAACATGCCAAAGCTGGTACTGACCTGTACTTCTATGTCATGCGTTATCTCTTTGACAAGGGAATTTCTAAAGGCGCGTAATGATGAGATTGTTATTCCCTAACAATACAATAAGAATTACAAAGGGGGGGTTGAATGTAATTCTGGCTATTTTTGAGATTTTAAAAAATGTTCAAACTTAATATATATAACAGTGTTTGATTTGCTGTAATGCGGAATGGAAGAATAATAGAAATCAAAATACTAAGTAATAAAACATAAGCTTTAACAGGGTTGGCAAAAAGAGTACTAGTGGAAGCTGTCAATTTTTTGGTCAAATATTTGTATATTGGTACAGTTTGAAATATCAATATGTGTCAACTTCCACAACTGAGGTTGAATACATAGCTGCTGGAAGTTGTTGTGCTCAAGTGCTTTGGATTAGAAATCAACTAATGGATTATGGCCTAGTGCTACACAAAATTCCAATTGTGTGTGACAATACTAGTGCTATATATATTATTGCTAATCCAGTCAATCATTCTAAAACTAAGCACATTGATGTAAGGTACCATTTTATTAGAGAACATGCTGCAAATGGTACTACTGAGCTCATTTTTGTTCCAACAGAAAAATAATTAGCTGACATTTTCACTAAACCTTTGGATGAAGCAACCTTTACTAGACTTGTTGGTGAAATTGGAATGTTAAACTCTTCATCCTAAAGGCAAGAACTCAGTTAATATGTTGTAGCAGATTAATTTCTGATAAATCAAAATTAATTTGATTTAATTGGAAATTAACTGGAATATGATTTATAAATATTTTAGAATTTTCTGTATATTTATCTTTCAAAATTCAAAATTCAACTTGGAATTTTTCAAATTTTGAGAAAAACTGTCCAAATGTTAATTCACATTCTCAATATATGAAATTAATATGACAAAACTAAAAAGAACAAAAGTATATAGAGAACCGAGTTCTCGATTGAGTTCTCGATAAGTCTAAATGACTTCTCGACAAGTCATTTTGAGACTTCTCGATAACTCTTTTCCTGACTTCTCGACAAGCCTCATTATGACTTCTCGATAAGTCTTGTAGAGATCTCGACATATGATTGATTCATAGAGTTCTCTACAAGTATACATTTTAGACTTCTCGATAACTTAGAACTAAAATAATTTAATTTAATAAATTATTTTAGCAAAATATTTTTGATATAAAATCATTCTAATTTCATTTTGATTTATTCAAATAAAAAATTAGAAAAACTCAGTCCATTCAGGACAAACTGGGTATTTATTTGACATCTCGATAAGTCACTATCTAGTTCTCGTCAAGAGTCAGGAAAGTGACATATCGATATGTATCTATTCTCTCACGTGACTTCTCGATAAGCAAATCCCAAATATTTATTTCTACTACTCTACAAGTCACTTACCCTTTTCTATAAATACCCAGACATCTCGACATAACCCCTCTTTACGCTTTCGAGATCTCAATTGACCTAGTTTTTGCAAACCTTAACCGTTCTATCTCATTTCGAGTTCTTTCTCTTTCAAATTTCTTACCCTCTCAAATTCAAACACTTACAATGGCTTCGAACACTGTTAAAGTTGTTATCCCTAATGATGGTACCAACTACCTAGCTTTCACAGATGTTAACCAAGCTTCTAATAGTTTCAAGAGCTTTGTCAAGTTTTTGTCTGAGACATATTTTGCAGGTGATTTGACTGCCAATCCAATTCTGTACTTGGATGTTCTCAATGACTTCTGGAATTTAGCTGTGGTTAGGACAGTTGTGCATGAGACTCAAGCTGCATCTCTGGTGGTGAACTGCTCAATCCAAGGCCAACAAGTGGAATTTGATGAGAATGCTGTCAACAAGGCCCTAGGTATCCCTACTGAAAGCATGGTGGAGGTACCAACTCAACAGGAGTTAGGTGAATTTATGGACTTCATAAATTACAGTGAGAAGATCAACCTTTCCAGCTTGAACAAGAAGCATCTGAGGAGGGAATGGTCATCCTTATTTGATTCAATGGTGAGAGCCTTCACCTGCAGGAAGATTGGGTATGATAATATATCCAGTGTGGTTTAAAAGCTGGTGTTCTCCATGTCTCACAACAGGCACATTAGTGTGGGGCTATTGATCCTGGAAGAACTCAGCACAAGGCTCACAATGCCTTTGGCCATAAGAGGTAAGGAAATTTTCTTTTCTAGGTTTATTATGTCTACTTTAAATCATAAAGTTGCAGACATATTTACTTAATGGTATTGATAGGACTAAAATAGGCAATTGTAAACAAGTGTCCAAAATTTTATTTGGTTCACTAATTATAAAGAATAAGGTACCTGTAGGTCTGAGAATCACTAACTTTATGTTAGAAAGATTCAGGACCAACCCTTACCCTATGCCTGGCATGAGGTCAAGTGTTATATCTAATACAATTATGGCTCCTGTAATTGTGGAAGTACAAATGCAGGATAACCAACAGGGGCCTTCCACAAATGAGACCCTTCTTTCACTACCACTAGAAGCTAGGAAACCTACCACTTCATCCTCTCAACAGGGTGGAGTGAGTAAAAAGAAGAGAAAGAATGAACCCTTAACAGTAATTGCTGAGAGTGGTGAGGAATAAACAAAAACTGAGTCTAACCTGGTCAGAAAACCAAAAAAGACTAAGAAAACTGAGTTGACCACTCATGGATCTACCTCTGCATCCTCCCAAAAGGATGCAGTTGTAAAAGAGGAAATTAAACAGACTCTAGAGGCATCCTCTCAACAAGGTGTTTCCATTGAGCAAAGCACTCTCCCTAGTGCAGTATGTAAAGAGTCTGCACCACAACTTGAGCACTCTCAAGTTGATGAAAGAAGAAATAAGGTTGGCACTAACACTGAGAGCACATCACTTGAAGCTCCCTCATCCATTCAGGGGGAGCTGCCAACACTTAATGCTAACATCACTAATCTCATATCTCAAATTTCTTATTCATATAATGAAACACTTGAATCCACTTCTCAAGTGTTGTCAAAATCAAGTGGCACAGTTCAAGAAACTGTGATCACTACCCAGGAACTTCATTTAGATGGTGAGAGGCTACTAGCTGGGGTAGAACTTGATGGCACCATCAAAACCACATGGGTTTCATCAGTTTTAACTGAAGACCTTGTGGATGTTTCTCAAGAACCATCATGTGTTAAAAAAAATTCACAGATTGAAAGGTTTGAGGGTAGTACTCCTGAGGGGGAGCTATCTAAATCCTCTCCAATTCAATTGGAGGTTCCTCGGGTAGGGACAACTCCCCTCAAAACCCTAGATGAAATTGCTCTGTCAATAGATATTGGGAGTAATATTGCAAATGATCCAACTATTGGGGAGGCAAGTATAGCACCTTCAAGTGCCAGTTTTTTGCAAGAAGAACAAGGGTTTGAGGCCATGGTACATGACATTAACTTGGTCAACTCCCCTCCAATTTAAATGGAGGTTCCCATAATTGGTGAACAACACACTGTCACAATCACAGTTCCAACTGTGAGTTCAACTGTGACTCCAGTCACAGGGTTACCTACTACATCCATACCCTCCACCTCACACCAAACAGACATCTCATCCACCTCAAACACTACACCTCAACCTTCTCACCTTCTAGCTCAATGGCTGCAAGATGCTCAAGCCCAACCAACAACTGTAATGATCTTTTGGTTGAGCAACTTGCAGGCCTAGCCAATATTACCCAACAACTCCTTACAACAGATAGTTCAAACCAAGACTATCAAGCCATACTACTTTCATACAAGGAGGATGTTGAGGAGCAGCAGAAGAAAATTGCAGATGAAGCAGATAGTAATGTGGATGCATGGCTCCCAAAGGATTTTACAACAACTATGGAGGAGGCCTTAACAAAATTCAGAGAAGAATATGTCACCATCCTGGGTAGTAATTTTAAGGTTCTCACTCCTCAGGAAGTATTTGATGTTATGATAGAGGTGTACAAAGCACAGTTGAAGGCCTTTCATCACATTGGAAGAGCCATGGAAAGCACTCTGGTCAAGCATCAAAATAAAGTGAAGTAGTTGGTAAATGACATGATTGATCAGCTGATGCCAACATTTCAAGACATCAAGACCAAGTTCAAGAGATTCTCAGACAGACTTCAAGCCCTCTCTCTCACTCCTGTAGAAGAAAATATGTCCAAACTCAATAAATATTTCATAGTTGTGCATGAAGTTATTCAGAAGTAAATCACTCAAAATAATGACTCAAAGGTCAAGCTGGATAAACTTTACCAAGCTAGGTTTGAACCTTCAGCTTTGGTCATAGAGGAGGTGAAGAATGTTGTGCAGAATTCTGTTGGTCCTTTGGCGGCATCAAGCCCACAACAATCCTTGTCTACCTCAATACCACTACAAATCTAAAATTTACAAGCTCAAATCTCATCCCCACGATCTTCAAATGCTTATTTGATAACTCAAGTCTCCCAACTAACAGCTTTGGTGCAGAGTCAACAAAATGATATCAAGTCCCTAGTAGACTCCCATAAATATCTCCAAATGCACAATTTTGTATCTCTGGGAGCTATAGCGGAGGTAGTTGGTCATGCCGAGGAAACTCCTTTCCTCCGCCAGCGACTTGGGGGTTGACCATTCCCGGACAGACTATGGGGGCTTTGAACATTCCTTTTCCTGCCCTGCTAGAAGCAGTTAGGTCAGAAATTCCTACTCCTCTAATCTTGCCTGCTACGAAGACTAAGGGGAAATTCCTACGAATCATTCAATAATATAATACATACATGATAATATGTAAATATTTTAATTCCATTAATCTCAATAATATATAAATATTCTCTTTTACAAATTATTTTTATAAAATAATAAATATATAATTAGTCCGTGCACGGGTTATAGGCTAGTATGCTATTATGGAAATTAATAATAATAAACTTGTTTGACATTCATTTAACGTGTAAAATGAAAGTCAAACACCAAAAATTTAACGAGCAGCTATAGTATCATGTTTATATATGCAAGTGCACAATATGAAACTATTGTGATTCAGGTGAAAGTCAAATCAATAGAAACTATTAGAATCACATCAAGACGTTTTATACTACTATTTTTTACAATAATTAGATACTTTATAAAATAATTCGAATTGAACCTAATATAGAAAATTATAAAAGAAAATATTTGTTTACTATTATTAAACTATCTAATCATGATTTATATTATAGTACTTAAAAATATTAAGTTTCAATTAAATTTATTATACATCAATTACTAAATTATTTCCGGTACGATATACAATCTTATTACTTTTTTTAGTAGTATTAATATTTGAGAAAAATGCTGATAAGTATTTTGGAATATGAGTATATTTTTACAATAAACTTATAATTTTTTAATCAAATTTATACAAATATATATATATATATACACCCTCGTGTATTTATATAAAAACTTTTTTGTAACATACGACCTAATTATTAAAAAGAATATTAATTTCTGATCAATTATTTTATTTCAAGAATTATTTGTACTCGAAATATTGAGAGCAAAGACGGATTTAGTCTATTTTTATAAAAAATTAACAAAAATGATCAATTTCTGAAAAGTTAGCGAACTTTAACCGATGTGATAACCAACTGTCAATAAACTATTCATTTTATATGGGATACCCAATTATCAGTGGAGTATCCATATAAAATACTCAATTACCGGTGAAGTACTTATACAAATTGAGATATATAACTGAGTATTCAATCGGTTAAAATTGATCATTTTTTTTGTTTACTTTTTTAAAAAATCGATTATATTTATCATTTTTTTCAAATATCAATAAAAGCGTCGGAGAAGGGGGCAAACAAATACTAGACGGGGGCCGGATAAAAAACCGAATATCCAAATATCCATGATCCAACTATAACAAGAGCGTTGAGCGTTGACCGTTGACATTTCATCACCATCTCTTCTTATTAACATCGACACACGAAGCTTCAACATCAACAACAATAACAACCAACAAGAAACAAGAAGAAATTAAATAAATAAACCATCCCACTGCCTTCTTCTTTTTCTTTTTCTTCTTCTTCATCTTTTCCTCACTTAATTAAATTTAGTTTCACCTTTTATTTCGTAAAATCTAATAAATAAATATAATTATGGAGGGAAAAGTAGGCTGTGCGTCGTGGATCCGACGGCCAGAAAACGCCCATCTCGTCGTCTTGGGAACCGCGAAGCTCCTCAATCGTCCTGCTTCCCTTCAAATTTTCAATTTCGATCCTGTTACTACTTCTCTTTCCCAATCTCCTAAGGTATGTGTTATGTTATATACTGAGTATGTTTGGTTTGGTTCGGGATTAATAATTTTTTTGGTTTGTGTTTTTAGGCGAGTTATGAATTCGAGGAAGGGAGTGAAGCTTTAAATATAGCTGTGCATCCTAGTGGCGACCTTTTTATTGTCTCCACTACTTCTGGACACTGCATGTTTGTTCCTCTCCTTTCTCTTGAACCTACTTCGATAAGTTGAATCTCGATAAATGAATAATCTCGTCAACTCAATAATATTTTCCGGTCCCAGCGTAATAGTCAAAGTGTAGTTTTAAAAGTTTTCTTGTTCCGAGGTTATTCATATTTCCAGATAGGTTTTAGGTTGAAGTGTAGTTTTAAAAATTTTCTGGTTTCGAGGTTATTCATATATCGAGATAGGTTTTAGGTTAAGTGAATTTAGTTGATTTTGTTTGTTACTTGGACTTCTTTACCTGACTTTTTTTGTTGATTGTCATTATATTATTATATCATATGGTTGCTTATTGTATATTACTACTATTGATTAGTTAAATTTAATCAGGCGATTTGTAAGGTTTCAATTTATGATTTCTTTTGAAAGAGTAGGAAACACATTCTTTAATACAGTAATAGAATTTAGAAATTGTTAAGCACGTAGGATATATTTTCGATCCTAGGTCCATAATAAAGGATGTGGAAGTAGAAGAGAAAGGGGACATATGTTTCCATGTTTGATTGTGAACGAGACTGTGCACTGTTTATAGATTCGAAAAACTTGGTAAATAAAATCTAATATTACTCCAACTACTTAATAATGTTTCGGTATTAAATTTTATACAAAAGACTTTCTGTATGAGGAGGAGCCTCTTCATGGGGAGTTGACTTGCGTGTAATTATCAAAGCCTCTGGATCTTTTTCGTTGTGACTATCATTGTTATCCCTGAATCATTTAGTTGACTTAACCGGTTGCTGCAAAAGTTCATACTTTATAGTAATATGATTACAATGAAGAAGCAAAAATCAGATTCTATACTTTTACTTGGTGTCATATAGTCTGTGGATATGGCCAATCCTTTGCAGTATTATTATGCTATCTGCCCCCTAGTTACTCATCAAAAGGCCAAAGAGGGGACTAATTTTTCCTATTGCATACAGGTTGTTTGAGTTTTATGGTCAACAACTGTCGCCAAAAGAATTACATCCCCTTCAAGGTGTAGGTCAGCAAAAATGTCTTGCTTTTAGCACTGATGGATCTAAATTTGCTACTGGTGGAGTGGTAAGTACTCTTATAGCTGATAAAAACTGGCCTTTTTGTAAAATGAATGTTATTATTTTTGTCAACTTCTGTATCCTTACTATTTCACTGAATATGCAAGGATGGACATCTACGGATTTTCGAGTGGCCAAGTATGCGCGTCATTTTAGATGAACCAAAAGCCCACAAATCATTCAATGACATGGATTTTAGGTACGATATAGGATCACTAGTCCTTAATCATGTGAAAAAATAGATCTAAATTAGATAGCTAGCTATTCCAGCTCATGTTGCAAATGAAAATCTCATTTTGTACCTTAAAATCTCATTTTTGTTTACCTTTGAGTTTAAAGATTAACTAGTATGTGCCTATCATTGTCTTTTTCTAAGAATCTCACCATCCCCCTCCCCCTCCCCAGATAAACATATATATTAATTTTTTTAATCACATCCATAAACTCCACAACATCATTTGAAGTATTTTTTACTTATATAAAGAAAGGTAGTGCATGATATTTTCTTTTGTCTGAACTAAGGTTGCTGTCTGTTTTCTTATCGTGCCAATGATCGCATCATGGCAATGTAAAGATGTAATGTAGGACAAATAATAATATCAACCCTTCTTACAATATGTGCCAAGTATGCTGTTTTCCTCTTTAATATTTCTGTCTATTAACCTGCTTATAAAGAATAGAACTTCGTTCAATCCAAATTATATAGAATAGTTCCAAGGATTCAGGGTTCCACATTTTCTGTATTTGCAGCCTGGACTCGGAGTTTTTAGCTTCAACATCTACTGATGGTTCAGCAAGAATTTGGAAAACAGATGACGGTGTTCCAATAACCTCCTTGACCCGCAATTCTGTATGTTAAATTTTGGTAACAGATTCTTACCCCCCACCCCACACCCTGCTCTCAGCATATTGACAATTATATACTCTCTCATTCTACAGGATGAGAAGTTTGAATTATGTCGTTTTTCCAAGGATGGTACAAAGCCATTTTTGTTTTGCACTGTTCAAAAGGGTATGTACCAATCTTTTTGCACTGTTCCATGTTGTTTCGTCAATGCTCCTACTTATCTCTACTTTATGCGACAGGCTTTAAAGCTCTGACTTCTGTCTGGGACATAAGTAACTGGACTAAAATTGGTCACAAGAGACTGCTGAGAAAACCTGCATCCGTAATGTCTATCAGTTTGGATGGGAAATATCTTGCACAGTAAGTGGTTAGCATTATCTGTAACCATTGTCTGTGAATGTTACTATTAGTTTTTGTATTTAGTAATATGTCTCAATCAACTGGTGTAAACCATGGTAAATTGTTCTGTGTCATTATGTTTGTTAATTTATTACTCTAAATTAGTTTACCTGTCATACAATGTTACCCGTATCACTTCGCTTAATATTTGAAATTTATTGTAACCTGTGTCTCTGTTATTCAAGTGCATGTGTGTGTATCATAATTCAAATTCATACAAGTGTGATCTTGTCATATGAGGATGTTACCTACAACACATCATTAAAGTCAAGATTTATAATTTAGAAGAAATTAATATATAAATAGATTTCAGATATATTAGAATCGATAATTTATGGGTTTTAGACTATTTATCAAAGAAGATCATATCTGACTTTTATCATTTTCAGAAATTAGTCTTGGGTCATTGTATTTCTTTAGGCAGTTGGTTTTGAATTATGAATAATTGGATAGTTATTTTCTAAAAGCAGTAATAGGATAGGCTTAATTCTTGATATAGAAAAAGGTCAGAGCTTTAAGCTTTTAAGAGTCTGCAGTGAGCAGCCTTGGAGCTTCATAAAGGTCAAGGTGTATGAGACATCCTATTGTAGCTGGTTTCGTACATGATGAATCTCGAGTCTTGGCCATGTTTATAATGTTTATTATGTAAATATGCTCAACCATGTTTCGATTGATGTAGTCTTAAATGTTATTTGTGTAACTACAGTTACCTACTTACCTTTGTATGGGTAAAGCTTCAAATTGCCAAGTGCCAAGCCAATTAAATTTTTGCTGGTTGGCTTTTTGCAAATCTCTTGTATGAAGTTGCATAAAGGTTGAGCAAATATATCTAGCAAGTGATTGAACTGGAATTGTGGGGTGTACTGTTGTTTTGTGTAAAGGAATATAATTTGAGCATATATTGAATATTAATATTCTCAGGTACATAAATCAATCTGCGAATATAAAATTAATTCTGAGTGACGGATAATTACTAACATACTAAATTTATAGAACAGATGTTGCATTTTTTCTCTAAACTTCAAAGTATGTCTAACATTTTGCTTACTTTAGGGGGAGCAAAGATGGGGATGTCTGCGTAATTGATGTGAAAAAGATGGAAATTTGCCATTGGAGTAAGAGGCTTCACTCGGGCTCTTCAATTGCATCACTGGATTTCTGCCCCAGTGAAAGGTAAATTATGGATTGACAAATTGCAGCGAGTTTTGTTAATTAAAGAAATTAAGGTTAACTTTAGGCTCCTAATCAAATTTTATATATTAGTATGCATATTCTTATCATCTAGAATATCTAGATTTAAATATGTTTTCGTGGTTGTTGCTCTCTTTCTTGTACCTATAAGAGTCCCAATTGCAATATGTCATGGAAAGAGCTTATTTCTATTTCATCACTGTACCACAATTTTTTTGATAGAAACGTGGCTTGAAAAGTAGAAATACATATTATACTTCAGATTTTGTGTCTTTTTACAAGTCAACTTTGGCTTCTTGTTTGGTGTCAGTATTCTTGGTTGGTCTCTTGCTTACATTTTTCACTTGACATCTATTAATCTGTCTGCATGAACTTTTGCAGGGTTGTGCTGACGACTTCTTCAGAATGGGGAGCTATAGTGACTAAGCTTTCCGTTCCCGCCGATTGGAAAGGTGCTCCCTCTCACTCATAGATATACACACATACATATTTCCGATTGGAAAGCATTGATTATTTCTCTTCATGTTTAGTATCTGAAAATATTACCTGTTTTTTTCTTTTGAGCAGACTGGCAGATTTATTTAGTACTTCTGGGACTCTTTTTGGCTTCAGCAGTTGCATTTTACATTTTCTTCGAAAAGTCTGATTTGTTTTGGAATTTTCCACTTGGGAAGGATCAAACTACAAGGCCGAAGATCAACACAATTTTGGGCGATCCACAATCTGAAGATTGGGGAGCCTTTGGACCGTTAGATATTATCTAAACAACAATCTTCATATTTTGAAGATTTTCTTCAAGAGGTTTGAACAGAATAATTTCAGTGTTTAGAGGTGCTTTGGCAGCCTTTGCTTTGTAGTCTTGTAATTTTACATCAAAGAAATGTAGTATGGTTCTTTCTTAGTTCTTACTGAATGTTACTTTACTTACCAGCAGCCTAACCCTTAGGTGGGCAAAGAAATGGTTTCTTTCTTAGCTAGGCAAGAAATTATTGAAAATGTTAAAATTAGCTGAAACAAAATGATTAAAATGTATGAATGAGTGAAAGTTATATGACAATTGTTCTATGCACAAATGCCTTTGTTTTGTTATTCTTTACTCTGTGTGTGTGTGTGTGTTTAAACTTCATCCCCTCTCCAATTATTTTTCATCTTGGGGCCAGTAGGACCATCTTCCTCGAACACTTCATTTGGTATTAGATTCACTAAGCTGTGAAACATAGTTTTTAGCTCCCCTGGTAATTGTTCTTCAATTTTTTCGAGCTCCTTCCCGAGTTCATACGTGATCTTTGGTCCCCATTTTCTATTGTAGTTCAACCATGCTGGTTCGACAACTTCATCCCTCGTATCATCTGAAACAATTGAATACCTTTCTCCTACATCCATAACATTATCACTTTTTGAAGTGTCGTTTCTTATTCCAGCCAACTCATTTCCTTGTAACACTAATCCTGGTTTATGATACAATGCATGGCCATTCAAAGACGAATATGCCACAGGCTTGTTAGTACCATTGTCATATTCAAGCAATGACGAATCAATCCATGTCCCGCCACTATGTTCTGAGAAGAAAACACGGTCTAAAACTCCATTAAAATTACTGATTCGTAATGTCAAATGTTCCCAGTCGCCAACATGTTCACCTATTCGACCTAATGGAACATCAACCAGTCCGAGTTTAGCAGTTGCTGGTCCGTTAAACGAATAAAAAATCCATATCGCTAAATCGGTAAATGTGGCTCCTAGCATTGGCTTGATGTGAATGTAAGCCTCTGAACCTTGCAAATCTCCTTTCTTTACTCTCTCCTTGGCTGCAGGATCAATAGGAAGGTCTAGCCAATACTCGTCATCATTCGAACCACCTTGTGGCAGGTTCAAACCATTCGGTTCAACCCGGACAGGACTCAACTCATCTCCCTCTATATATAATAGTGCCCCATTGTCAAAAAACCAATTTACAGAACATGGGTGGTAAGTTTCATCAGGGTGAAGGTAAATTTTCGGAGAGTAACTCTGTAGCAATGTCTTAACATGCTCTATGTTAGGCGCATAAGATAAGGTGGTAAAGTTATTGTTTTTCAAGCAAGCCAAGGATAAAGTAGAACTAGAACTAGTAGTGTTGTTTTGAAGTATAAATGTACCTACACAAACACCTTGTGCTTTTGGACCTCTAATTTTAGGTCTTAATCCATAGACATTGAATCCATCTTCACTAGTCTCTGTATCTTGTCCCCAAATCCAATCATCAAACTCGGATTCATCCGTGAGATCGGATCGAACACATCGGATTTTATCCAAAGAAGGCTTTACTTTTGATGTTGTAACAATGTGACCAACAGCTTTGTAACCATCGGGTGGTACTGGTAACCAAATATACCCATAACCATCTTGCTTTATCTGCATGGACTCACTACTCCAAACTAAAGTATAATCGATTGGCTGTAACAAAGCTCCTTTCTCCGAAGGATTGCCGGAGTTTTCATCTTGTCCAACAAGAATCCATCCGGAAAGTGGACGGTTGTTGGGTTGGCTATAGCAACCAAGCATGAAAAATCCATCTGGCACTGAACTGGGCTCGAAGAACGTTGCACCAACATTATCCACTCCCCCTTCATAAGTTGCCCAAATTTTTCGAAACGAATTTATTTGACATACCTGTAGCCCTTCTAAGTCAATGATTCCACTTCCAAAGCCATTACCTATAACATGAACTTAAAATTTTAGTTCCCTTGTACCACATATATACTATAGTCTATAGGCCTCTGCCGGTAACTATCTCACTGTCGCGGGTTTGAACCTTGTCAAAAAAAAGGAGGTGTGTGATCGTGTGATTAATTATCAAAAACAAGCTTGTGTTATTCAAATTACAATACTGTCATCAACACACAGAAGTGCAGAGTGCAGTCGCAACTTTTTAGTTAGTATATTTATATTCATCATTGTGAAAAAATTGAAGTAGCTGCAACTGTTATATAGTTTCAGTTATCAAAAAGAAAAAACTGCATTTTTTTAGTTTATTTCTTGCTAGATAACTTAGCTCTGCTTCATCAAAATTCTTGGATCCGCCCCTGCGCGCACATTTTTTTACATACTTAACATGCATAAAAAGAGGCATAAATAGTGTTTGAGGTACCAACCTGTTGGCCAAGTGGGAGTTGGATTTGGAAACCTGAAAACAGTGCTGATTGGCAAATCTTGAATTTCCTGGTCATACCTAGAGCCAGAAAAACATGAAGTTTTTAAACAATTCCCCATTGTAACAATGTAATTTCTCTGTATAAAATTTCAGAATGACTTCTAAATAATTATTCTAATACATGAAACCATGAAAATGGCATATTCCAGAGGATTTGGATCTTGTAGTTATCATGTTGCAAGCTACTGCATCATTATATTAATTGATTGTTCTAGATTTATTATGTGTAGAAATGTATTATAGATGACTTGTACACATCAAGTGTTTGTGTCCCTAAAGATTAGCATCTGCTAACCAATAATTGCTTGTGGTTTTTATGTTAAGTTCATTGTGTAATGTTGCTAACTTCTCAGTTTCTGCTTGTTTTTGCCTGGACGCAACTTGTTTAGTAGCATTAAAGCTTGGATTTATCTTAATAATCATGTTTAAAATATTTTAAAGTCTGTGATGCGATTTAACTACAGATTAAATAGTAGTCTTAATAAGAGTTGCATTTAAACTTCTAATTAGTTCAACCACACAGAAGCCACTGCACAAACATATGAGCTGAACTTTTTTTTTTCTGGCAAACTTTTTTTTTCTGATATAGAACAAGAGTGTCCTATTGGCATAAGATGCGTCAGCAGTTCCGGAGAACGTCACGACTGTTTGAAAAGCTGACTTGGTGGTGTGCGGAAGACTCTCGTATCAGTAAATCACAAAACTTATATTGAGAGCGTATTTTAGATTTTGATGCTATTACTAGCGAATAACAAGTATACCTCGCTATAAACTCTCCCATTTTCAGATCAATTTTGTGTGTACAAGAATTGCTAATTCATCTAAGCAATAAGTTGAGTGTAAATTTGTGCTCACTTCTGAGTGTAAACTGTCTCTTTTGCTTCAAATTTAAATTTTGGGAAGCAATTTGAAACTTTTAAGATACAATATGATAGAAAACTTTGCATCAACAAGATTTTATAAAGTTAAAAATGCATCAACATCCATCAATCATCTATTAGGTTTATCTTACCTTATTAGAGATTATTTGTAATTTTTAAAATTATTATCGTTACTTATAAGTAACCTTTTAATTGTTTTGTAATCGTGCAGTTGGGGTTTCTTTACCAGCTACATAAGGAGCATTAGCAGAATCTTTTCAGAAAAAGGGTGAAAGAAAAAACTCATTAAAACAAAACCGGCTAATCTAATGCACATCAGAGCTGAGCTAACCTTCAATCTACCACTTGAATTACCTTCTCCGCTGAAACAAGCAAAATTGATTCAACTATGCAACAAAATCCACCCTGTACACAAAGAGAATCACGTCCAATAGCGATCACAAAGACTGAAACTCAAAAACAGTCTTTGGACTTGGATCACGAAGAGCTTTTAGCTTGCGACTCCTTTAATGATTTAAGATAATAGCAACACAAATGGAGAATGAATGTTTGTTAATTCTGGAAACTAGGAATGTCTTCAATCTGATTTTAAGTTTATGCTTTGAATATTTTGCAGCATAACATCCTTTAGAATATGTTAGTATAAAAAAATTGATGAACTTTTACTTTTTAAGATGTTAAACTTTGATCGATTAACTTATACTTGTCAGAATCAGATGAAAATCTGAAGCATTTTACAGAGACTCAACCCAAAGACTCTGCATCAACACAGAGACAATCCGCATAGAATTAAAATCAACTACGATATTTTATACTCCCTCCGGCCACTGAGATGTTTACGTTCACTATTTGCACGCATTTCAAGACTTCTATAAAGTATAGTTTCATTATGTTTTTTTTAGTTTTTTTTTCTAAATAAAAGTTTAAACATAAAACTTTTATTCAGAAAAAAAAAATTAAAAAAAATATGGAATTATACTTCAAACGAGCATTGAAAAGCGTGCCGAAAAGTAACGTAAACAATTCAGTGGGGACTGAGGGAGTAATCTTTTAAGTCAATATCCACAAGTCACAAGATAGCGAGGTAGGATTACAGAGAGATGGTCATCAAGAAAATAATGCAAATACTGAGGCTGGTGGTTTTTATAGGTTAGCAAAACAAGAACTCCATGAATAAGATTACATTATCTATGAAGAAAAATTTGCTAAAAGCCTGTTGCGGGTTCTGTAGGATAGATACAATCTGTAGATCTAAAGTCTAAACTCCCCCCCCCACCAAAAAAAAACAAAAACTTGAGGGAGCTGGGGAACTGGTATATGACTTGTTTTTTATATTATAAAGTAAATTTTTGAACTTTCCTTTTATCCTCACGACATTGCTCAGGATTCCATCTTGTAACAGTTCTCTCTTCCACAACATAATTTTCTAAGCATAAGGGAGATGTTGGGATCTTACCATCATTAGTTACATGAAGAACTAATAATGTCTTCGCAACACTGCCACAAAGCCGTAGTGTGCAATGCATATCAGACCAGGTCTTCAATCTACCACTTGCATTACCTTCTACTTCAGCTGAAACAAGCACGGCATATTCAGAATGCACTAGAGATGGATGATGTCGGTAGGCTACAAAATCCACGCCATATTGAGATCCTGATCTCACCACCCAATTTTTTATTCGAAGATGAGAATAAGCCTTGTAGAAAGCAGGAAATGTTTCTCTCGTGCTTACCATGTAATTCCACAATTGATTGTTGTCTTTAACAAGATTACCTTCACCTACAACTTTGAGACAATTTAAAGAATAGCACAAGTAAAACACTTCCTCCAGGCTGAACTGAAACCATTGATTATCCTTATCAGCTGTGATGATTGGTCGACCAAAACACGCGTGATTAAGAAGTTTGGTTTGTTCTGTATCCACCCCAAGAAGTACGCTACAGCCGGAAAGTATTCCTTGAGAATCTGAATGAACAAGAGATGACTGAAGCTGAGATACAATCTTTGTAATTGGATCAGCAAGAGCTTTAGCTTCTGCCTCCTTCCCTTTCCATCTTGGCCCCATAAAACTCTATGCCAAAAATAAGCGTTGACAAAAAGGAGGTTGTTCCGATTGGGAAGTTTGTCAAACTATGTTATGCAATCTGTTGTACAATGGTTTGTAAAATTATTACGCAACCAAATTATTAATGACACAAAAACGAACACCAATACACATTTAAAGATTTTCAAACAAAGTTGACAAAAGATTTTTATATGAGAGCGACCAGGCTCACGCTTTTTGCGTATGCTTCTATGTACAAACAGTTCCATAGGTGCTCTTTTTAGCACCTAGACGAAGAAAAGTACATTCTTCCATGTATTTGTTATCAAATTGTGTGCTTGTTATAGCTCCAATAATAGTTTAACAGACAATATCTTCACCTCATACAAAAAAATATTGATAATTTATTCAAGATAGTTACGGCCTCAAACTATCAACATCTTTTACACAAGGCAAACCATGAAAAAGGAACTAAAATGAATATATCTAGCATAGATATATAGTTTTATATAAACACTTTTGGCTCCCCAATTAAATGGCATTCATTATGATTTCTAGGCCACCACGTGAATCATATTTTCCTATTCCTCCTTAAATCAACACATAACATTTGAACTAAAATTTTCAAATGTGATAGATGTATCCTCTGTGTCTCGTTTCCGTTTCTTACAACTCTTGGTATTAATTATGGCAAGAAAAAGCAATAGTCTAATTCCCTAGAGATTATTGCTCAGGACCTAAGCAATTCCCCAACCCCTTGGTTCAAAATCCCCGCAAAGATGAATGAAACAATGACACCATTAAAGAACTGCAAATTTTACCCACAGTCGATATGGTAATGTACTATTCTTACTAGTTTTGTTACAATCAAAGCCAGGCAATAGATTTTACCAACTTCAGAGTTCTACAACTGCTACAAGGGTCAGATCCTAGCCGATCATAGCTAAGACTGAAGCATCAATCTTTGTAGGCTAAATAATCACAAGATTCGAGCATAATCAGGTGCCTAGTGATTTCTTTTTAAAATTGACTTGCCTTTACAAAATGATCTATCATCTATATAAAGTTCATAGCTTGTTAATTGTTTCGTAAAAAAAAATAAGCAAATGGATACTTTCTATCAATCAATGGACCCTATGCTATATTCTTCATCTAAAATGGCCACCGCCTATCTGAAGATGACGGACTTTAATAATTTATAGATTCACTTGCAAGCATTTGCAGTATCATACTATCATATACCTCATAACTTGGCAACTTCAAATTTTAGTTAAGCAGTTGTATACAAGCATATGCATTTACCTCAGGCACAGAAAGGAGGGAGATGCCCGATCGGATTCGTTTATTTACCTCATTCTCGTCTATCTTGTACTGTACATAATTAAATATATCTTTTCCGCAATGTAATATTGAAACGCACTTTAACTACGCAACAGCTTATGCTCATCAGTCAACGAAACAAAACCTAGATTAAATTACGAAAATGCAGAACCATACGGCACCTCACAAAATCTAAGCATTGTGTATCTACCATCTTTGCCTATCGACTTTAAAAATTACAGTAATTCAAAAACACGAAACATGAAAAATTGCAAAATTTGTAATGTGAACTGATTTCTTGTTTAATTCAGGATTAGGATTGTAGTTGATACACACATGTAAGCATTACTTAAGAAGTAGCAAATAGTCTATTAATGATTGGCAAATACAAACCCTAACTAACAATCAGCAATTATATATAAGAAATAAGTGAAATAAACAAGTAAACAAGTAGAAAATTAGCCTAAAACATAATTAAAATTAAATAAAAACAGAGGAGGAGAAAGGGGTTTACTGTTGAGGCGTCTTGACTGTCGAGTATCAACACCTTGCTCAGCCTGAAAAGTGTTGTTATTAACAAGGTTTTGTAAATAAAGTTAGATTTTAATTTTGATTTATAATTAAACATTTAAGATTAATGGATTAAAATTTGATTATTGTTAAGTAGTAATTGAATTATTTTGGATTTCGTTTCTCTAAATTTACTAATTCGGTTTTATTTTGAGTCTGCCTGGTTCGAGTACATAGATGTTGATGTGCTTTTATTTTTTTATTTTACCGATCAATTTTGAACTGTAGCTAAGTGACGGATTCAACTCTAAGTTAAGGTGAATCGAAAATTATATTCAAAAATTCGTTTATCAATATTTAGAAATTTATTTATCAATATGATTACATCAAAATCGGGTCAAAAATCTTCTTTTACCAAAGTAAGACCTCATTTGATAACAACTAAATGACACAAGTTATGAGTTCATTCAAATTGGGGCTCATCCAAGCTGTTTGATAATATTTTATGAGGACTGGATCATAAAAAAACTGCTGGACGACCAAAAAAACCCCTGGACTCCTCCTCCTTAATTTTGTCGCTCAATCGTCCAGATATCGATTCCTAAAGTATCACGCTTCTATCCTATACATCATATTCGCGGATTTTTTTTTTTTGGCGCCAGTTCTTATCACTTCTTGTTCTTATCACAGTTCCTTCTTATCCATTCTAGATATTTAATCGGCTCTCTGGTTTCTTCTCATCACAGTCGTCAATCCAATTCTCATCATCAGATACGAGCCTTTCTTGAACTAAATTATCAATGATTATAATCTTACTTTTATGTATGAATAGTTATGTTATAATCTCTTTGATGATTTGATTATTGACCCTGATTTGCTAATCGGGGTCTTGAATTTGATTAAGAATCGACCCCGTGTTGCGCTTAGGTTCTTTAGATGGGCTGAAAGATAGTCTGGTGTTAAGCATTCTCAACATGTTTTTTATACCATTCTTGATATTCTTGTTAAGAATCATTTTTTGCCTTCTGCTTATTATGTTATGGAGAGAGTTGTTAGTGTAAATTTATATGGAATTGTTGATGTTTTGGTTGATGGGTATTTGGATTTCAAGACATCGAGATAGTTGCTTGATCTTTTATTATTATTAGATACTATAGGAGCTGATGTTTTGGTTGATGGGTAATAATTTCAAAGGAGTTGTATCTTGTCCTTTACATAATATTAGATATTATAGTTGGTGTTGGTATCATGAGCTATGTTGGACCAGAGCTATAATAATAAATCTGCTTATATTTGAATTGTTGTAGTGTTTTTAATATCTCAACATGTTGGCTTCAATTAAAATGTTGATTGAGATATAGGAAATAATATTCCATAACGCTAATATAAATTGAGTTTTGCTCTTGTGATGCCTATGATGTCTCTACTAATATAAATTGAGTCTACACTTAATTTGATTACCTCTTGTTCAGTAACAGACAATTTATGTCTATATTCTCCCTCAATATCCAAAAGGGGTTGCTCGTACGATCTTTGCTCATTTTCTAACTCGCTACTTTTGGCTTGCAATTCTTTTGCAAACAACTATACATTAGCAAGTAATGTTTTCTCTGATTCATGCAACTGTTCTGACTGAAGTAAAAAGATCATGTTTTCCTCCATTTGTCCTTGAATTGAACCTTCTAATTCGCTGAACCTCAAGTGTTGCACAGCCATATCTTGGCTCATATCTAGTTGCACAACCAAATGAGTATATGTTTCATATTTTTTTATTATTGTGCTACAGGGAGCAATTGGTGCACTTGATGGTACACTTGTTCATGTTGTTATTCCAGTTGGCCAATAAGCTCGATATAGAGGACGAGGAAGAGGCGAGTGTTACCAAAATATTTTAGGTATATGTGATTTTAATTTGATATTTACATGATTCAAGAATATTGACAGAGGTAGCCCTCGATCCTGATTCCGGATTTCCGGTTCCTCCACCAAGTATGTATCTCTTACTATTTTTAAACGAGAATACTTTAATAGCGTAAAGTAAAGAATAATTTTTCTAACTTTGTATTGCAGATAAATATTATCTTTGTGATGCAGCATATACGAACACCCGTGGTTATTTAACCCCGTACCGTAACACAAGATATTGGTTAGCAAATTTTGATCGTCAACGTGCCTTAACTAAGGAGGAAAAATTTAATCATGCCCACGCAAAATTAAGAAATGTTATCGAGCGTGCTTATGGTGTGCTAAAAGCAAGATTTCCAATCTTGAAACAGATGGCTCCATATTCATTTTCTACGCAACGAGATATTGTGATTGCTTGTATTGTTGTTCACAATTTCATAAGAAAAAAGAAATTAGCAGATGAATTATTTGATTGTTGCGATCAAACCAGTGATGAAGAAGAAAATGACGAATATTTGGAGGGACCAATAAATGAAACACAATGGGAATATCAAGTCACCCAATACATGAATGATCTTCGATATCATATTGCTTTGAATTTGTGAAAGTATTCTTAATAATTTTATAATTTTCTATTGATTGTGTTTTGTAATAAAATTTATTAATGACATAAACATTCTCTTCTATTATTATTATCAAAAATATCTTGCTAAAATAATTTTTAAATAAAATTTTACAAATAGCAAGTTAATATAGAAAATTATCATCATTCAGATAATTTAGAAAAGTTTTTAACAAACAGTATCATCCGTTCAAATTTTCTTATTATCTCTTTGTCCAGATCATCCAGAAATTTATGTCGTTCAGAAAATGTCATTCAGATTTAAAAAATGACTCCTAAGTAAAGAATCTTTCATTGTATTCTTAAAATATTACGGTATGTCCTATTAATTTATATACGCATAATACTTATATTGAATTCCTTAAAATGTTGTGGCCGATTAATAAGTTTTCAAAATCTGTATCCTTTCTTAATAAACTAATCATTTTCTCAATGATCACACAGTTTGATACGAAACTCAAACACACGTCGGACTCTCATATTCTTTAACGTCCCGGAATATTATGTACAGTTTTGAGATTTTGTCCTAGATTTAATGAAAAAAAAAGACTCATTTATCATAAAAGTAGTGCTTCACACGTTATTTTTGACCTAAATTATTATTTTATTGTCCCAATTTAATATTTGTTACTGGGTTATTTTAAAGATATATATCGTTTAAATATATATATAAAGAAAAATTTAAAGGGGTTGTCTGACCTCTTTTGCTCATATTAGGATTCCCCTGTAGTTATGCTCATACGATGATGGTAAAAGAAAATGAATGTTATTTTACTTCAAAAACTAGAAATATAATTTCAAAACTAAAGTTGTTTCAGCAATATCAAAATCTAGCTTTTAGATAATAATTATATCATATTTTATACACTTTGTATACTTTTTTATTATTATCTTATAGCAAAATATTATTAGTTACATAAACATCTTGTTTTTCAAATTTTATTTTTTCATAAAATAAAGCGAGGGAAATGAAAAATTGAATGTACGAAAGTTTAATATTCTCTAAACATCCATCATTAATTCATTATGCACATTAGTTGATATTAACTTAAAATTCGTGCGATATACGGATTTTTTTTAATATTATGTAACTTTTAGAAAAAAAAATTGAATTGAAATCTTAAATTTGTTCATTTAATTTTTTTTAAATAATATAATTGCATGTTAAATATATTAATACTCATATATGTTTATAAATTTTTAATAAGAGATATTTGAAAAAATGATATAGTTTTATTGATACATAGTTGTTTGGTTGTCAGGCCTTTGTGCGAGTGGTTCAAAGTAACAGGACCCTCAAATTTTGAGGGACATATTCATAGATGCATGGGTATATTTTTGTAACTACAGGCTCACATAATAACCTGCAAAACACATGAATCAAGCTAAATCTTTAACCTTTAAGCGACATATATAATCATAAATTCTTTTCTCATAAATTCGAACTTTTGACCAAGAGAATAGTTTTCTCCCTTTTAATCAACTGAGTCTGTTAGGAATATATGTGCATTAGTTTGATGATATGTTTAACAAAACACTTAAGTAGAAATTCAGTGTCTGTAGCCTCAACGGATAAGACCACTTTGGCTATCCGTTGATGGTGTAGCTTTACTTAGAAATAAGTCTAGTGTTGTAGCATATTTCAGTCTCTGTATTTAAGATGTAATTCTTAGAAGTTGAGAGAAACTATGAGTCATGTTGACTACTAGAAGATATGCAGATAGGAAGGCCAATTGTAAATATTTCATGCCTTGTAATTTTGTATAAATGAAGTGGTATCAACGGATGACTTAAAGACCTTCAACGGATGAGAAGCTAAGCTTCAACGGATGTCTCTAAAGCTTCAACGGATAACATCCTTCAACGGATGAGTGCATCAACGGATGAAAGCTTCAACGGATGTTCTGTTGATTAACCGTTGATAAGTGGTAGTTGTACCTACAAACAGAGGCACGTGGGTGAACAGAGATAACTGAAATGTGGCAGCCTAATTTCAGGAACATCAGAAAAAGCAGCCGTTCTACTCTAGTATAAAGAGACATTAAGTCAACAAAGTACTGGAGTGAACTGGAGAAGAAACAAGTGGAGATCTTACTTTATTATTTTATTATATCCTTGTCTTCACTTGTAAACTTGGTGATATATAAACCAAGTAGTAGCTAGTAATTAGATAAGAATTTTTCCAGAGCTGTTTAGAAAAATCTTGAGAGAAAAATTATCTAGTTTGTACTAGGATGCAGCTGTGATCAAATTCTTAGATCACAGAATTTCTGAAATACCATCTCTGGTGGAACAACAAATCCACCAGAAAAGTTTTTAAAGGTTTATTGTGTTCTTTACATTTGTGTTTGAATATATATCTGTCTGTATCAGCTTAAAGCAATTCACACACTTGTTCATCTTGAACACACAGTCTTTATAAACTGCTCAAAACTTGAAAAAGTTTTGAGATTTACATTCAACCCCCCTTCTGTAAATCTCATTGTTAGTTCTCTAGAAATAACAATTGGTATCAGAGCAGGCTCTTGACAAACAAAGAGTTTAAAGATCTTGGAATCTAACAAAGATGAGTAAGAAGGATATTGGAGTAAAAATCCCAGTTCTTGACAGAGACAGTTATCACCACTGGAAGGTGAAAATGCACCTTCATCTACTCTCCCAAGATGAAGGTTATGTAAACTGTATTGAGAATGGTCCTCACATTCCCCACAAAGTAGCCACAGTTGCTACGGCCACAATTGCTGTTGGTCAATCCATTCCAAAACCTAGAGCAGAATGGACAATGGAAGACACAGAAGAAGTCCACAAGGATAAAAAGGCTATGAACATTTTGTTTAATGGTCTTGACAAGGATATGTTTGATAATGTGATAAATTGCTCAACTGCCAAAGAGGTTTGGGACACAGTTCAGCTGCTGTGTGAAGGTACAGAACAAGTAAAAGAGAACAAGATGCAGCTTCTCATTCAACAGTATGAGTATTTTCATTTTGAAGAAAATGAATCTTTAAATGACACATTTAACAGATTCCAAAAGCTGTTGAATGGATTGAAGCTGTATGGTAGAGTGTACCAGGTGAAGGATTCAAATCTTAAATTCTTAAGATCCTTGCCAAAGGAATGGAAACCCATGACTGTCTCCTTAAGAAACTCTCAGGATTATAAGGACTTCACTCTTGAAAGATTATATGGAATCTTGAAGACTTATGAACTAGAGTTGGAAAAGGATGAGGTATTGGAGAAGGGGAGAAAGAAAGGAAGTTCAGTTGCATTGGTAGCTGAAAATGAGAGGGAATGCAGACAAGAAACTGTGAGATCTACATCAAACTCCAAAGATGGTACAAGATATCAGGAATCAAGCAAAGGAAAAGAGCAAGTTGCTGAGAATGAAGACAACTCCAGTCAAGATGACTCTGATAGTGTTGATGAGCATCTTGCATTTCTGTCCAGGAGATTTGCAAAGATGAAGTTTAAGAAAAACACTAGAGCCACTAAACCTCATAAGAACATGGTGGACAAATCAAAGTTCAAGTGTTTCAATTGTGGTATAAGTGGACACTTTGCAAGTGAGTGCAGAAAGCCAACCTCTGAAAAGAAGAAATTTGACCAAGTAAATTACAAGAAGAAATATTTTGATCTGCTCAAGCAAAAGGAAAGGGCTTTTATTACTCAAAAAAAAGATTGGGCAGCTGATGGAGAGGAAGAGAATGAAGATGTGGAGTATGTCAACTTAGCTCTCATGGCTGATTCTGAGGAAAATGAAGTTAGTTCATCAAGCAATCAGGTAACAACTCAGGTAATCACTACTGATGTAACACAACTTACTAAAGAAGAGTGCAATGATGCTTTTAATGACATGTCTACTGAATTGTATCATTTGCGTGTGTCTCTTAAATCTCTTGCTAAAGAAAATAGTAGGATTAAAGAGAACAATCTGTTTTTAAGTAATAGAAATGCTATGTTAGAAGATAAGTTGATTGACCTAGAGAAAACCAAGCTGCATTGTATATCTGTTGAGAATGAACTAGCTGAATCTATTAAGAAAGTAGAAATACTTTCTAATCAATTAAAGAGAGAGCAAGAGGTGATTAAAGCCTGGAAAACATCTAGGGATGTTAGTGCTCAAATTGCCAAGGTCCAAGGAATTGAATCATTCTGTGAAACTGCCTGGGATAAAAACAAAAAGAAACTGGAATTAATTGATGGGCTGTCAACGAATGTGGAATCAACGGATGATGAAGGTTATCCGTTGAAGGAAGAAAATGAGCATCCGTTGAAGGTTCCTCAATTAAAACAGGAAGATGTTTCTATTAGTGAAAATCTAAAGAAACTCAACAAAAAGTTTGGTTCAACTTCCAAGAACTTTGTTAAAGAAGAAGCAAGCACATCCAAAGATGTCAGTAAGGTGAATATAGGGCACATGACCTTAGAACAGTTAAATAATAGGCTCAAGATGGTTGAGGATAAAAAGGAAACTAAAAGAAAATCTAACAGAAATGGGAAGGTAGGTGTTAACAAACATAACAATTACACACCTGATAGGTATGCTCCTAGAAAAAGCTGTGTGCATTGTAGTAGTGTTAATCATCTATCTGCTAATTACAAATCTATTAAGAAAACCCCCATAACTGTACCCTCTTCCATGCCTAACATGTCTGCATCATCTCTACATGCTATGCCTACTATGTCTCAACAGAATCCTTATGCACATTTTGCAAACATGCCATATTTTAACAATCCTTATCTTGCTGCATTTAGTATGCCTCAAATGCCATACAATATGCCTATGTGGAATAACATGTATGCACAATCCATGCCTTATCATATTCCAAATGTGCTAAATGATTCTATGACTAACCCTACACCTCAACCAACTACATCTAAGACCAAGGTTGACTCAAAGTTACCTAAGTCTAGAGATGCAGGAGGAATGAAGTCTAGGAGAAAGGCTAACAAGAATGGACCCAAGGAAACTTGGGTACCAAAATCAAATTGATTGATTTTATGGTGTGCAGGGAAATAGAAGAAATCTATGGTACTTGGACAGTGGCTGTTCAAGACACATGACAGGAGATTTCTCCCTGCTCACAGAGTTTAAGGAAAGAGCTGGCCCTAGCATAACCTTTGGAGATGACAGCAAAGGGTTTACTATGGGATATGGCTTGATTTCAACAAGGAATGTTATCATTGATGAAGTTGCATTAGTTGATGGTCTCAAACATAACTTACTGAGCATCAGTCAACTATGTGATAAAGGGAATACAGTTTCCTTCAATTCTGAAGTCTGTGTTGTCACTAGTAAGAAAGATAACAAAGTGGTTCTAACTGGAGTTAGAAAAGGAAATGTGTACTTAGCTGACTTCAACTCTGCAAATGCAGAATCTATTACTTGTCTCTTCAGCAAAGCAAGTTCAGTTGAGAGTTGGCTATGGCACAAGAAGCTATCCCATTTGAATTTCAAGACAATGAATGATCTAGTCAAAAAGGACCTAGTAAGAGGAATTCCTCTTGTTGAATTCTCAAGGGATGGTTTGTGTGATGCTTGTCAGAAAGGCAAACAAAGGAAAGCATCATTCAAAAAGAAGCTTGAAACAACAATTGATGAACCATTACAGCTGCTACATATGGATTTGTTTGGACCAGTCAATGTATTGTCAATTGCAAGAAAAAGATATTGCTTAGTGATTGTAGATGATTTCTCAAAGTTTTCATAGGTCTATTTTCTTGGATCAAAGAATGAAGCAAGTGAAATCATTATCAATCACATCAGGCAAGTCAATAATCATCCTGACCTGAAGGTTAGGAATATCAGGAGTGACAATGGAACTGAGTTCAAGAATTTATCAATGAGGCTGTTCTGTGAAGAAAATGGAATAATGCATGAGTTCTCAGCTCCAAGAACACCTCAGCAAAATGGGGTAGTTGAAAGAAAGAACAGATCTTTAATTGAGGCTGCCAGAACAATGCTTGAAGAATCAAAGTTACCAACATATTTCTGGGCTGAAGCTGTTAATTGTGCCTGTTTCACTCAAAATATCTCTTTGATCAATCAAGGTAAAGGCATGACTCCTTATCAGTTGTTCAAGAGAAGAAAACCAACTCTAAACTTTCTTCATGTCTTTGGATGTAAATGCTTTATACTAAGGAATCAATCTGACCATAAAGGGAAGTTTGATGCAAAGGCTGATGAAGGGATATTTGTTGGTTATTCAGCTGGAAAATCTTATAGGGTCTACAATCTAAGAACCAACATTGTTATGGAATATGTGCATGTTGTGTTTGATGATAAAAAGATTGATGGACTAACAGATGAGGGACAATATGAGAGACTCAAATTTGACAACATTGAGATATATTGTGATGATAGTGAAGAGGAGACTGATGGAGATAACACTTCAAAAGGGATTCAAAACATGCCCTTGGATAATGCACAAAATACTGCATCCGTTGAAAGTCAGAATTCTGCATCCGTTGATAGAGGCAATGCAGTATCCGTTGAAAGACATGGTGTATCATCCGTTGAAGTACTAAATGAAGCATCCGTTGATCATAGTTTATCAACGGATAATCGATTTACATCATCAGTTGATAGAACTCCAAGTTCCCTGCAAAGGACCAACAACTCAGGGGGAGTTTCAACTAGTCAACACTCTATCTCACATCATGACAATACTGAGGCCACCTCATCTAGAGCACATCTTCCACTTCAAAGGAAATGGACCAAGAATCATCCCTTTGAACTGATCATTGGTGATGCATCATCTAAAGTGCAAACAAGAAGAGCTACTCAAGATGAATGTCTGTATAGTAGTTTTCTATCTCAGGAGGAACCTAAGAAAGTGGAAGAAGCCTTATTGGATCCAGATTGGATATTAGCTATGCAGGAAGAGCTAAACCAATTTGAGAGAAACCAAGTTTGGAAGCTGGTACCCAAACCAAAGAACAAGAGTCCTATTGACACAAAATGGGTATTCAGAAACAAGATGGATGAAAATGGCATTATCATAAGGAATAAAGCCAGATTGGTTGCTAAAGGCTATTCTCAGCAAGAGGGAATAGATTTTGATGAGACATATGCTCCTGTTGCAAGACTTGAAGCCATCAGAATTTTTCTAGCCTATGCAGCTCATGCCAATTTCAAAGTCTATCAAATGGATGTCAAGAGTGCATTTCTAAATGGGAAATTAGAGGAAGAAGTCTATGTAAGTCAACCTCCAGGATTTGAAGATCCAAATTTTCCAGACTATGTATATTATCTGTTGAAAGCACTCTATGGACTGAAGCAAGCACCTAGAGCCTGGTATGAAACCTTATCAAAATTTCTTTTGGAGAATCACTTCACTAGAGGTACTGTTGATAAAACTCTCTTCTTTAGGAATGTTAATGGCTCTAGTATACTTGTTCAAATTTATGTAGACGACATAATATTTGGTTCTAAAGATGATAAACTTTGTAAAAAGTTTGCTAAGCTAATGCAAAGTAATTATGAAATGAGCCTTATGGGAGAACTAACCTATTTTCTTGGTTTACAAATTAAACAAGTTAGTAATGTAATTTTCATTAGTCAAACTAAATATATTCATGATCTTTTAAAGAAGTTTGACTTAATGGAATGTTCATCTGCAAAAACTCCCATGGCCACTGCCACCAAACTTGAATTAAATAAGACTGAAAGGTCTGTGGACATTACAAGTTATAGAGGCACGGTTGGTTCACTTTTATATTTAACTGCTAGCAGACCAGATATAATGTTTACTACATGTCTGTGTGCTAGATTTCAAGCTGATCCTAGGGATTCTCACTTAATAGCTATCAAAAGGATTTTCAGATATCTCAAGGGTACACCAAATTTAGGTATTTGGTATCCTAGAGAATCTGGCTTTGATCTAATTGGTTATTCAGATGCAGACTATGCAGGTTGCAAAATAGACAGGAAAAGTACAACAGGCTCCTGCCAATTCCTGGGAAACAAGCTTGTATCATGGTTTAGCAAAAAGCAAAATTCAGTCTCTACTTCTACAGCTGAGGCTGAATACATTGCTGCTGGAAGTTGCTGCTCTCAAGTGTTATGGATGAGAAATCAACTCCTTGACTATGGACTTCATGTTGATAGAATTCCTATCTTTTGTGACAATACAAGTGCCATAGCCATAACAGAGAATCCTGTACAGCACTCAAGAACCAAGCACATTGATATCAAGTACCACTTCATTAGGGAGCATGTCATGAATGGTACAGTGGAACTACATTTTGTTCCAAGTGAACAACAAATTGCAGACATATTTACCAAGCCACTTGATGAATCAACATTCACAAGATTAGTAAGTGAGCTAGGTATGCTTAATTACTCTTAAAATTCATGTCCTTATTGCAATTTGAATTGAAGCCTGAAATATATTAGTTGCTAGAACAAATTTGACTTTTAACAAAGTTTATACCATCAACGGATGTTTCCTATCCGTTGAAAGTCAAAATTGCTCTATCAACGGATATTCATTATCCGTTGAAAGACAAATACATTTCTGGAATTTTTATCCGTCAACGGATAAAACTGAAGTACCTTTCAACGGATGACAATTTGCCTTATCCGTTGAAATGTCACATCAGTCGATTCAGGTGTTTCACAGCCGTTGATTCTATTTTCTTAACCGTTGATACTCATACATACATCTGTATGTATTGGTTTTAAAGGTAGTTGTTAGAATACTTACAGTTTATTCTTAAACGGCTGAAATTCACTAACATATACTTATTGATTAATCTTTTACTAATTTTTTTTTTGAAAGCATATAAGCCCTTCTGATTTTTCATTTTTACTTTACGCTTTCTTAAAATTTCAAGCATTTACCATTTTCTCTCTGCAAAACCTTCAAGTTATTCTCTGCAATTTCTACTCACAACAATGGCACCAGTCGTGAAAATTATGTCTCAATCTGGGTTCATCTATGAGAAGAACAATTTCATAGCTTTGGTAGAAAAGAATGAAGCCCATTCAGACTATCACAAAATGATGGACTTCATCAAAAACTGTAAACTTAGCTATGCAATGCTGGAAGCCCCAACGATTTACTGTGAAGTAGTTGAGGAGATTTGGACAACTGCTGAGTTCAACTCCATAGATATGACTATCTCCTTCACTCTCAAAGGTAAAAATCACTGTATTAACTGTGATGATTTACAAGCATGTTTTAAATTACCTGAGAACAATGCCATGACACCACACACTGATAATGATGTATCCAGCATGTTAGATTCCATAGGTTATTCTCTTAACTCTGCTAGTTTAGGGAGTATTAGAAGAAAAGGCCTTAGGAAAGAATGGAGTTTTCTTGGGGATGCCTTTATAAAGGTTTTCTCTGGGAAAATTAGTAATTTTGATGCCATAACTTCATCTCTTGTTAATATGCTCTATATGCTTGTTTCTGATAGGTATTTTAACCTTAGCAACTATGTGATGCTAGAATTGGGTACTAGATTAGGTAACAAAGCTAATAGACCTAATAACATCTATTATGCTAGATTCTTTATGTTATTGGCTAACCATGTTGCTGAAGGTTTGGTCATAATCAATGAGAATAATAAACTCAAGTGCTGGGCACAAGAGAAAAGAGTTCTTGCAGATTTATTGAGAATGGATCTCAACAGCAGTGTGCCATTGGTATATTTACCAATCATGAATGCACCTCAGGTAGGTGAGGTAATTGCTTCTACAACTCCTACTTCTTCCAACCCCTCTATTTCTTTATCTTCTAGTGTGGCCATGAAATCTGTGACAATGCCCCAACAGATTTCTACCAAGGTCACCAAAACTAAACTTTCAAAATCAAAGACAAAGAAAACCACCTCTGTTGTTTCTCAAAAGACAACAGTTGTAACACCAACCATTAACCCTGAGGGGAGTGAACAGGGTGTGAGTGGTGAGGGGAGGGGTGAACATCAAAGAAACCCCCAGGATAAGGAAGGAGAGTTAAGTGCTTCCCAAGCTAGCCAAGCCACAGTTTCTCAAAAAGCTGTGGTGGTTGAAAAGGTATCTAGCACATCCCTAGTTGCATCCTCCCAAAAGGATGTTACTATTGAAAATAGTTCCCAACCAGGAACACAGAACAAACGAGGGAGGGACACTGAAGCCAAACACTCACCAACAAAAGCTTTTATTAGAAGAAAGAAGGCTAGAACCCAATCTTCTACACAGGGTGCACACACTGCACAGATACATCCATCTGTATCTATGCCTTCTCAAACTCAGTTTGATGTGGCTCCAATAAATGTGGAGTCACAGCCCCATTCTCTCACAATAATCACACATCAATCACCAAACACTTCATCACCATCTCTGGATGTGGATATGTTATTCCCATCAATTCCTGATTCTCCCTCTTTACAACTCAGGGAGGAGCCCCACTCAAATACAGGTGATCATCATCTCTTAGATGATTTGTTGGATCACCCGCAAATTCTTTCAGATATAATTGAAGGATCTGTGTCACCACATCTCAAATCAATCTACACAGATTCAACAGTTATATCACTTTCAATTTCAACTTCTTTTCCTTCTTCAACGGATATCACTCATCCGTTGACAAGTGGTTGCTCTTCAACGGATAAGCTTAACAGCAGTTATCCGTTGATAACATCAGTTTCACCTTCAACGGATATTCCACATCCGTTGATAGTCTCTCCACACATAACTGAATCAATTCCAAGTGTAGAAGACATGAATACTGTGCAATCACTCTTAGGATTGAGGGAAGGGAGTGAAAATTTGAGTGAGAGGCTGGGTTGCTCCCAGGCAAAAGGAGAGATTGAGAGCTCAAAAATGCATGCTATTTCTTCCAGCATGGCAAAAGTAAGTGAGAGGAGTACCACCTTAGTAGGTGAAGGTGAGGGAGTGAGTTGTGTGAGCCAGGGGGAGCCCCTGATGCAAAAAAATAGAGAAAAAGAGAGAAAGGCAGGTACAGTAGATATAAGGGTGGAACCAGCCATTGCTAGTGAGTCAATGATTGTGGATGATGCTGAAAAGGAAAGACAATTTCAGCAACATTACAAAGCTGTAATTGATAACATTTCCTTGGATGCTGACACTTTTACTCATCCTGTGTCAGCCTATCAAATGTTGGCTGCTCAGGGCAATGAGGAGGCAGAAAAGACACTACATCTAGTACACACAACAGAATCTCTTCAAAGGGATAAAGCTGCTATTAACAAGATGCCTTCTACAGCTGGTGAGCCATCTGAGGAATTTGGAGTAAATTCTGATGATGATGACTCTGTTTCTTTTGATGGAAGCATGAACTTAGGGGGAGATGAAGGCCCTAGTTCAATTCCAAATCTACCTGAATGGGCTTTGACAAAGGAGTATAGATCAGGGGAATTCAATGTCTCCTTAGTCAAATAAATCAACACTATTCAACAGGCCATTCAGAACACTTCACATGCAAGTATCAAGGCTATCCTTCAAGCTCACCTGGACTCACTGCATCTCATGAAGTTGCAGCAAGTAAAGCAGAATCTGAGTATGGATGATCTCAGGAAGGATATTGCTGACTTGAAATCCTACAGTTCTGAAAAATTGGATTCAGTCATGCCCTATGGTACATTGCAGGACTTGGTTTTGAGATTGAAAAAGGAATCAGTTACTGAGAAAAGGCTGGCCAAGTTGGAAGACAGAGTTCAAGTTATTGAAGATTCTGTGGCCACCATTCTTCACAACCAACAATCTCAAACCAGTCTCCTAATGCAGCTGGCAAAAACACAAGGCTTGACCCCTCTCCTTGATGATAACAAAAAGGGGGAGAGTAAAAGGGAAGGGGAAGGAGATCCATCTACAAAAATCAAAATATCTAAAGTGCTAGTTCCTGCCATCACTACTTCTCCGATCATTCAAATCAAAGGAAAGCCTGATGGAATTGATTTGATTCAGCTAGCAGCAGCTGAAATTCAAGTGAAAGAGCAAAGGAGGAGAATTGATGAAAGGTTGCAACTGTTGTTTGGCTCTACACAAGATAAATCAACATCTGTGAAATATAGCACAAAGATTGAACCAATCAACATGGAGCTCAAGCCAGTAGGGAGACATAAGGATGGAGAAGCTTCTTCCAAAGAACTACAAGCTATAATTCTCAAGCCCAATAAAAGATCCAATAAGGACTCTACAAAGAATCCTATAAAAGAAGTGGACTTTCCTCCTCCAAAAGCTGATGAGAACAAGCTTTTAGGTAGGAGTATTGCTTATCTCAAAGAGACCATGGATGAGGCTGTAAGGAGAAATAGGGCTATTATCTCTAGAGAGGGAAAGAGCATATGTGTGATGCAAGGACATCCCAAATTCTCAATAGCCAAGAAGGAAGAAGTCAAGCAACTAAAGGCTGACAAAAGAGCACAAGCAAAGCTTGAACAACAGCTAAAGTCAAGTCAAGTTGAAGAAGAGAAAGGAATTGAAGTCAGGGGTGGAGACAAGATTGTAAACCTAGATGAGGTTTTTGGGAGTATATTTGGTGAGAGTATGGAAGAAAGAGAGGAATGGCAGAAGGGAAACAGAAGAAAGGCCAAGGCACATAGAAGGAGTGAAGATAATACTGAAGTAACCAAATCTATATCTAAACCACTACCTTCCATACCTGAACCTCTTGTTGCTAATCCCACTATAAACATCCATGGTGAACTAATCATTCCAAAAGAGGAACCTATTGATTGGGACACCATCAAATTGCCTACCTTTCTAACCACTCTTCCACTACCAAAGAAACAGAAAAGAAAACCCAAATCTACACCTCCCATAACCTCTAAGAAATTCACTCAAAAACAAAAGGCGAAGCCTAAGCCATCCATTTCTAAAGATGATTATGTTCACATCTGTGACATAAAAGAAATTTCAGACATTGAACTCTATCTGGATGAGCTGGAGGATGTAAGAGGAATAGCTGCTTACAGACAGCTACCAGAGAGATTAGTGTTCAGATACAAAGGAGCTGGGGAAAGAACATGGCCTCTCCACAGGATTCTGAATGAAGGCTACTCTACCTTGATTAGAGTCTTTTCAGCTATACAAAAGGATTCTGGCTTTATCAGAACTGCCAAGACTGAAATTCTCAACAAGATTGCCAATATAAGGAAAACTTGGAGGGAGCCCAATGCTTTACCCATGACTTTACTCATTCAAGAAAGGGGAATTACAATTCACAAATCACCTCATTGGTTGATGGAATTTAGAGATGATAAAGGAGTCAGAAGATTTTCAGACTTGAAGACCAACTCAAGATTTCCAGCAATGAAACTCTCAAGGAAATGCAATCTAAGTTGGATATCAGTGTTGAAGATGAAGCTGAATTCTTCAGACAACTCCAACTCCAAATTGAGGAAAATGACAAAGGGCTAGGAAAGAAAACCAGGGAACAAAGAAGAAAAAGATGATTTGCTCAGGCTAAAGGAGTATCCTTGGAAATACTGTAAATCTTCAATTTCCTCCTAGTACATACATTTTTGCAGCATTTTCAAATTTCTACTTAGTTTCAATTCATATATCTGTTAAGTGTTTTGTTATCATCAAGTTAACCCTGAATTTATGCCTACAATTCTTATAGACATAAATAGGGGGAGATTGTTAGGAATATATGTGCATTAGTTTGATGATATGTTTAACAAAACACTTAAGTAGAAATTCAGTGTCTGTAGCCTCAACGGATAAGACCACTTTGGCTATCCGTTGATGGTGTAGCTTTACTTAGAAATAAGTCTAGTGTTGTAGCATATTTCAGTCTCTGTATTTAAGATGTAATTCTTAGAAGTTGAGAGAAACTATGAGTCATGTTGACTACTAGAAGATATGCAGATAGGAAGGCCAATTGTAAATATTTCATGCCTTGTAATTTTGTATAAATGAAGTGGTATCAACGGATGACTTAAAGACCTTCAACGGATGAGAAGCTAAGCTTCAACGGATGTCTCTAAAGCTTCAACGGATAACATCCTTCAACGGATGAGTGCATCAACGGATGAAAGCTTCAACGGATGTTCTGTTGATTAACCGTTGATAAGTGGTAGTTGTACCTACAAACAGAGGCACGTGGGTGAACAGAGATAACTGAAATGTGGCAGCCTAATTTCAGGAACATCAGAAAAAGCAGCCGTTCTACTCTAGTATAAAGAGACATTAAGTCAACAAAGTACTGGAGTGAACTGGAGAAGAAACAAGTGGAGATCTTACTTTATTATTTTATTATATCCTTGTCTTCACTTGTAAACTTGGTGATATATAAACCAAGTAGTAGCTAGTAATTAGATAAGAATTTTTCCAGAGCTGTTTAGAAACTCGGTACGTAAAATCTCATGCACGACCATGTTGGTTGCGATAATCATACTCATATAGTCTCGTAATGAACATGGGACGTGAGCATTAAATTTAATATTGATCTGAAATTATAAAGAATATACTACATTATTAGTGAGCTTCATAATTTTGACTGTACTTGATACTGCTCCGCTATTTGTTAGTTTGGTATATGTTCATTTTTTTACCCTTGTTAATTTGGTTCACATGTTCATTTTTCCGGTTACAGCCTTACAGGAGATAGTAATATGATTCCCGAACTGTTAGATTACACAATCTTCATCGAACACTTCATCTTTATTAGTTGTTTACACTGTAATCTGCTTATTAGGGGGGGCGAGATGAAATATATATTTTTTATAAACCGGAAATTGTATCTTCTCAAATCTGTTACAAGCCACATGTTAAATCTATCTATATATATATATAATGTGACAAGTCTAACAGAATTAGGCGGGAATAACTAGACTGACTAATTTCTAAATTGCAGCTGTAATGCAAGCTGTAATGCCTTGTCACTAACTAACAGCCCCCCTCAAGTTGGAGGTGGAAGAGCAGGACACACACCCAACTTGGCCAAAAGAAATTGCAGTTATGTAGAAGACATAGCTTTGGTAAACAAGTCAGCATGTTGCTCTGATGTGGAGATATGAGTAGTAATGAGTCCAGTTTGAAGATTCTGACGTACCAAGTGACAATCAATTTTGATGTGCTTGGTACATTCATGAAACACCGGATTGGAGGCAATGTATAGGGTAGATTGATTGTCACAAAAGAAAGGAACCAGAGTAAAATTAATCAGGTGCAACTCTGTGAGAAGAGAAACCAACCATGTAATCTCACAACAAGTATCTACAAGGCTATGATATTCTGCTTCAGCAGAACTTTGAGACACCGTCTGTTGTTTCTTACATCTCCAGGAGATTAATATGCCTCCAAAAGTCACACAAAAACCAGTTAAAGATTGACGAGTGACATGACAACTTCCCCAATATGCATCACATAATGCAGTGAGCACGGGACTGGCCTTGGATGCATACAATAATCCTTGAGAAACAGTTGTGGACAAGTAACGAACTAACTTCAAAGCAGCATACCAGTGAATAGACTGTGGAGAATTCATGTATTGGGCAAGTACATGGACTGAGTAAGATAGATCAGGGCGGGAAATAGTAAGATATATGAGTCGACCAATCAATCTTCTATATGCAGTAATATCCTCAAGGTAAGGACTATCAGAAGTATGAATTAAAGTATGATGTTGTTCCATGGGTATAATAGAACCAGTTGTGCAAAATGAACTCAAAATCCTTAAGAATATCAGCTGCATACTTTTCCTGGTTCATGTAAATACCAGTTGTAGTACGAATAACTTGGATGCCCAAGAAATAGTGCAAATGACCTAAATCCTTGACTTTAAAATGAGTGCTTAGAAAATCAGTAACCTAAGATATGAGAGAAGTGTCACTCCCTGTCATGATCATATCATCCACATAAATGAGAAGATAAAGTTGAGCAAAATCACGTGAATACACAAACAAACTAGGATTACCTAATGTTTAAACAAATCCAAATGATAGAAGGGCGGATGACAATGCAATGAACCATTGTTGAGGCACTTGTTTAAGGCCATATAACGATTTAAGCAATCGGCACACCAAACGCTGATTAGAATACTTAGCCCGGATATGCTCGGGAATTGTATAACCTTGGGGACAAGGCATATAAACCTCTTCTTCAAGAGTACCATGGAGGAATGCATTAGTAACGTCAAGTTGAGTAATAGACCAGTTAAACATGGCAGCAAGGGCAAGTAACATCCAGAATGAAGTCATCTTGGCAACCGGAGCAAACGTCTCAAAATAATCAAGATTTTGAGTTTGAGTAAACCCCTTTGCAACCAAACGTGCTTTATAACGATCAATTTTTCCATCTGGTAATTATTTAATCTTATATAGCCACTTGCATCCGACTGTCTTTTTACCAGGAGGGAGAGGAGTAACTTCCCACGTCTCATTAGCCTCAAGAACAGCTAATTCAACGTTCATAGCCTCACACCACTCTATCACATTAATGGCATGCTTTTAATACTGTGGTTCATCAATAGGAGTGCTGGTTACAGAGGAATTAGTTGATGATAAAGAGGTACCAGTACAGAGATTACAATGATGAGTTAAACTGGAAGGCAAATCGGTGAAATCACGAAATTTAGTTGGAATGACCTTAGAACGATGAGGCATGGTAGATGGTATAACAGGACAAGGAACTGATGCAGTATATCCTGAATTATCTGCAGACGGAACTACAAAAGGAGTCTCATTGGGCTCATCAGAATTATCTGCAGATGACACAACAGATGGAGTCCCAGTGAGCTCACCAGTAGTTTCGGAAAGAGACATAACAAGGTCATCACTCATTAAAACAAAACTCAAAGGATCCTCATCAATAACCAATGAAGAGGCTGGAAATAACTGATGGGGATCAGCAGCCGTAATTGTTTTAAATGGAAATATATTTTCCAGAAATCGAACATCACGAGAAACAAGCATTTGGTTTGTTTCTAAGTTCAAAATTCGATAACCTTTAGAACCATATGGGTACCCTAAAAACACTCCTTTAACAGCTCGACTGGCAAACTTATCAGAAGATTGTGGTACCACTGTTGCATAACACAGGGACCTAAAAACACGCAACTCATCATAAGCTGGGAGTTTGCCTAACAGAATCTCATATGGACTCTTATCAAGGAGTTTAGCAGTAGGAGTCCTGTTAATCAAGTATGTTGCCGTGAGTAAACAATCACCCCAGAAAACAACGGGTAAACAAGCATGAAAATGTAAGGCCCGAGCACATTGTAGAAGATGACAGTGTTTACGTTCCACCAAGCCATTTTGCTGGGGAGTGTATACACAACTGGATTAATGAATGATGCCTAAGTCTGCCAAAGTAGTAGCCAAATGCTGATTCATAAACTCAGTCCCATTATCAGTACGCAGAACTTTAACACTAGTATGGAACTGATTCTTGGCTAGATTAAAAAATTCTACAAGTAAGTTGGGAACCATAGACTTCTCTGACAACAAATAAACCCAAGTGCTCCTGGACTTATCATCTACAATGGTGAGAAACATATTACACCGTCCATCAGCCCTAAATCGATAGGGACCCCATAAGTCAGCATGCACAGGATCAAAAATATGAGAACTTTGATGTTGACTAACTGGAAATGGGAATCTAGATTGCTTTGCATAGTAACAACTATCACAAGTGCTTAAAACTGGGGTAGTAAACTTGACTGGTAACTTGTGTACCACAGATGCAGTGGCATGGCCCAACCTTGCATGCCACACATCCAAACTGTGCACTTGAGCAATAAAAGCATCAAGGGAATCTAACTGAGGAGGAGAAATGTGAGAAGACCTAGCTGTCATCACATTTGTCATCGATATTTCCTGAGAGTTGATCTTGTAGATAACACTTGTCAGCCAGGAAAGTAACATGACATGATGTGTCCTTCAAAAGTTTTGAAATAGAAAGTAGATTATATGCAAATGTTGGCACACACAAGATATTAGTCAAAACTATAGAATTACACAACGTTAAAGTACACATATGAGTAACTTCAGCTGTAGCACCATTCGGGAGTTGTAAACTGGAAGAATAAGGTTGAACATGATCCAGTAAATGAAGAAATAGAGTAATATGATCCGTTGCTCCCGTATCAATAATCCATTTATTCAGAGAATATGAAGATGGCAAAGTATAGACCTGATAAACAACATGTGTCACCATCCCTGCAAACCAATGATTACCCAAATGTGTTGTTGTTGTGGCTTGCAAAGAGCCATCAATCTGATCATATTCAGACTTAGATAAAGAAGATCCTCCAATATTTTTCTGTAGCAGTTGAATTAACCGCATACATTGTCCTTTAGACAAACGAAAACCATCAGCCACATGAAGACCTTCACTCACAGAATCAGTACTACTTAGAGGAGTAGACACATGTGTTTGAGTCACATTTGCAACTACAGGATTGCATTGCTGCAGATGTTTTGGTTTTGGTTTACCAAAAAACTTATGCCAGGATGGGAAACCGTGAATGCAATAGCAAGTTGCTTTGGAATGCCCAGACATATGACAATACTCACATACCAAATCAGATTTCTTAGCACCTTTAACTGATTGCTTAACCAGATAAGATGCCTTAACAGTCATGGCTAGATTTTCAGAGGCAAAACTGTAGGGATGAGACTCACGTTGACTCTCCTCTTAGAGTAAAATAGCATAACTCTGATTTAGAGACGGAAGAGGTTGCATCATAAGCACTTGATCTCGAGTATTCACAAATGAGTCATTTAAACCTATCAAAAATTGAGTTAGTTGCAGAGCTGCATCTAAAGCATCCAACTTAGTATTCACTGCAAACGTGCACAAATTGCAGGCATATCTAGGTTTTGACACTAAACATTCTAATTCATCATTAAGTGTTCTGAATTTGGTATAGTAGGATGAAACATATAAGGTGCCCTATGACAGATGTGCTAGTTCTTTCTGAAGATGAAATAACTTAGGCACATTACTTTGTGCATAACGAACAGCTACATCTAACCAGATTTCTCTAGCAGTTGGTAAATACACGATACTGTTTCGAATATTTGCAGACACGGAATTAAGCAAATAAGAAGTAACCATATTGTTACATCTCAGCCAGTGCACTAAAAGAGCAGATGTACTAACATGCTTGACATAAGAACCATCAATAAAACCTAATTTCAGTTTTGAAGACAACGCAATTTCCATAGATCGTTGTCATTGATAGTAATTACTCTCGACAAGTACTATAGTAGTAATCTGCATTCCAGGACTATCTGATGGATGCAGATAGTACGGATCATGACAATCAAGTATTTTTAGGAGTGAAGTAGAACCTACTATAGTTGCGGAATATGATGCACTTGTAGACATACTTGACTAAATAGACACAATATGTATTCAAGTAGAAACAATCACTAATTACACACTGAGGTAACCGTTCAATTGACAGTTATATTGATGAATATCTTCATGTAGTAACGAAGAACTTACAGATCGAGTACTACTGAAATCAGAAAAACTTATAGATCAATCTTTGATTATGAAGATCAACAGGTGTAATCACTGAATTGAGCGCTTTCAACACTAAATCTGATCTAGTGAGGCTCTGATACCATGTTAGATTACACAATCTTCATCAAACACTTCATCTCTATTAGTTGTTTACACTGTAATCTGCTTATTAGGGGGAGAGAGAGAGAGAGAGAGATGAAATATCTAATTCTTATAAACCAGAAATTGTATCTTCTCAAATCTGTTACAAGCGACAGGTTAAATATAAATATATATATATATATATACACACACACAATGTGACAAGTCTAACAGAATTAGGTGGGAATAACTAGACTGACTGATTTCTAAACTACAGCTGTAATGCCTTGTCACTAACTAATACGAACCCTGTAATAAGCATGATATATCGGATATTTTTGGTTGAATTAAACTTGGATTCACTTTGTAAGATAAACTTCGACCCCAGCTTTCTTAACCCCTCATAAATTATTGTCGTGATTTGATAAAAAAAATTATTTTTTGTTGTTAACTCTTTGACTTAATACCTGAAATATGTTATTATTAATTTGTTTTTATCGTATTTTTCAAATCACCGTGCATTATATGCATTAACAATTTCTATTTTTATATATTTTCGTCCAAACTTCAATTCATATTAATAATATATGTGATCCCAGCGAAATCGTTGTCTTGGATCATATTTCTTTCTCCCTCCAAAAATAAAGATGATATTGTTTTAAGACTTTCATTGGTCCAATTTTTAGTGTGAATTTCCGTGACATTAATAAATGCTTAAAACAGATATTTTTCGAGCTCATGATACATATATCGGTTCTTTCTTATATCTACGCATTTCACCGCTTCACCGAAAGTTTCATTTGCCCCGATCGTTCCTAACTTGGTAGTTTTCATTGCATGTCCAAGCCCAAGAATTTGACGAGGGAGTTAATAAATCACCTATAAACGCTTTACGCTCGCTCATTTCAAATAACACAAATAACACTTACATTCTCTGTATTATCACGACCGCTGACACGGAATTAGTCGATGCTTAATTTAAAGATACCATCATTGAGTTTAAACATATATATCCTTCGTCCCATTTATATTGTTCACGATTTCTTATTAATTTGTCTTGAAAGTACTGGCCACATTTCTATATCATAGCAAATTAAGTTCTATAAATGTTAATATTTTTCAAATATATTAATATTTGGTATTAAATTAGGTAATTTTTACTTGATTGGTAAATACGTGAATTTAGAACGGTGATCAATATATGCGGGATGGAGGGAGTACATAAGACGAAGTGTGGAAATTGTAGGTATTAGCTAATTGATATGTATGATCCTAGTTAAGTTTGAGAAGATCTCGACACATTGTAATCCCAGATTCAGATTCAATTCTAAAAGTAATCTGGAACAATATATGACATATTTTTAAACAGGGCATTATGATTGGACTTACCTTCTGTATTGTGCTGAGATAACATTATAGCAATGTGTCAAATCAATATTGGCACAAATTAAACAAACAATATTAAGTGAAGAAGTCAAAACCTATATAGTAAAGCACTAGAAGTGAAATAGAAGATGTGGCGTGTTTGATTTTGTTCATGCATAATAATGAAGTCCACTATGAAATGGGCCTATAGAGAATGTAGAATCACCATCTGTCAAGCCTCTAAACGTAAACACCAAGAGTATGCCCACTAGTAAAGTGTATTTTACACTTTGATTGTAATTTATCTTGTGGGTCTTCGTCCTTTTTGTGGTTTTCAAATATATATTGTTTGAATCTGTATGAAAGAGATTGGTGGGCATTGTCCATACCACGCGTATGGCCTCCAGTCATTCACAGACATATGTGATTTGACACTTTGAAGAACTATATAAAGATTATGGTGATTTTTAGATATGATTAATTATTTGTATAACTGAAGTAATTTTGCCTCTTATTAGAGGTAATTATTTTAGTTATACATTGGGATTTTTATTGATACTCAAATTATGAATTTATTCTTGTAATCCTACCATGTGACGGTTAGCCCCTGCACATATAATACTAATAGAGTATCATGGTTCAACTATTTTGTTAACTTGGCTTTATGCCACGGGCAACAAATCCATCCTTTATTCCTTTCGTTTTCACTATATGACAATAGGAGTGGTTATATATATTTTTAAATGATTTATTACATGCGCACTTTCGAACTCTTAACTTCTTGATAACGTAGAATAGCTAATTATAACCACTAGTCATGAGAGTCTTTTTCATTTATGAAGCCAGCTGTTACCGAAGCAATGCATGGACAAATTGATCTTTTCATGAAGACGCACACAGACACACACACATTAAGTCTACAATATTGACTTGAGATGTTGTTAGTGTTTCGTCCATATTTTGTTTACGGCGGTGAAGTTAGAAGTGGGAAAAAGCTAGACTGCAATAAGAATTTGTATGAACACAGAAACATATAATGAGTCCCCCACTTATCACAATTGACACTTACCACCACTACCGTTTAGGCACCTACCACTCCAACAACACCACTAACTCTCTCCTTATGGGACACCTTCGTTTTTTCAATCAATAAAGCACAATTTAAACAGAAACTACTAGAATTCCCATGCAACTTTACTGTTGAGCAATGCCTATATAAGTAGTCCCTTGCTTCACCATAATTTGTCCTACATTCAACTTGTACTTCGCTAACACAAAGTCGAAAAATTTCTCTCTTTTGTGTTTCGGAAAGTTTATGAAAATGGCTAGTTCCAAGGTGATTGCTTCTGCATTTCTGGTTCTATTCTTAGTGGATGTTTGTTTCGCAGCCAGATCTCCTAAGGCTTTGTATGGTAAAGGTGGCGGAGGTGGGGGCGGAGGGGGGAAAGGAGGCGGCGGGGGAGGAGGTGGGTCGGATTATGGGTCTGGTTCAGGATACGGTTCTGGGTATGGATCAGGAGGTGGTTCAGGGTATGGTGGGGAAGGGGAAGAGTATGGTAATGGTGGAGGGGGAGGGGGAGGAAGTGGAGGAGGGGGTGGTGGGGGAGGTGGAAGGGGGACAGGTGGGGGTTACGGATCAGGTTATGGGTCTGGAAGTGGATCGGGGTACGGATCAGGTGGTGGAAGAGGTGGAGGAGGTGGTGGGGGTCAAGGGGGAGGAGGTGGAGGGGGATCTGGTGGTGGTTCCGGATCAGGTAGTGGCTCAGGGTATGGTAGTGGCAGTGGCTCAGGGTATGGATCAGGTGGTGGAGGTGGAGGTGGAGGTGGCGGTGGAGGTGGAGGAGGCGGTGGCGGTGGTTCTGGCTCTGGGTCAGGATATGGTAGCGGATCAGGTTACGGATCAGGCTATGGATCGGGTGGTGGTGATGGTGGTGATCATGAACCATGAACAGTTTATGCCATGCATATATTAACTAAATTAAGAGGCCAATTGGCCACTATATTTGCGCAATAAGTTGGCTTTTATCGCACATTCGTTTATATATGTGTAGGTGAATGCTGCATGGGTGTTTTTCCCACAGTATCACTCAATTAATGTATAATGATTATACGTACCTCATTGTTCAATAACAACATATCCTGTTTCAAACTGACTTGCATGCTAGATAATACTCCTGTACTAATAATATTAAGCACGGTTTAAAATTACCTTTTATCTCCTAGCTTCGTTAAGTTGGTTTATACTTTAGGACACTTCGAGTAGTGAAAATCTCTCCATGAATATAGCACAGCCGCAATTTCTGTTAACTTGTGCAAAAAAAATCTTGCAGCCTGCAGGGACTTTTGAATCACCTTCACGCGGTGAAACTGACATATTTGCAATCATCAAATAAAGTGGTCAATTATAACCTGTGATGAGTATAATAACAATATATGAAAATAACGAAACCAATCAGATTCATATAACACCCAAAAAGTAAACAAAAGCTTTAACAGGCATATTTGCCAAAATGTTTACTCCCAAGAGGTTAGCAAAGCTACATATATCGTACAATTACAATTGCTCCTACAGGAAATTGTAGCTGGATTATTGTTGTATAAAGGCCTCTTTTAGGAATAATGTCAATTGGAGACTACAATCTGTTGCCAAGGTAGTCTCCATGTAGAGCATTCATATAACTATGCGCGCATATCTGCTAGTTTACTCTCAACTAACTCCAACATTTGTAAAAGAAATATAGAACTTGCAGAAAGGTTTACCAATAAACCTCACAACAAAAATGGAACAAAGATCTTCCTGATCACTCTAGTACTGCTCAAAAGCGGAATCCACTTTGCGGTTTATCATGTCCTCGGCTACACGGATTGCTCTTTGTGACCCTGTGATCGTCACTTTCCTGCCAAAATTTGGTGGAAGCACATTAGAACAATAAGCCTCAAACAGTGCAGGTTCATGCCAGATAAGCTGAAAAACACTTGTGTTAGAAGCATCTTTAGAATGCTGCTTTCAAATATTTAAAGGTACCTAGGGAGGTACTTTCTATTACTAACACTAATGTTGTATTTGGTTGGGATGAATAATAATATCGCAGGGAATGAAATGAAATTTGAGCTATATTACGCTTAGATGTTCAATATTTTGATTCCTTCTCCTGCACACCTAAACTAGAGCTCAAGCCCAATTTGAAAAGGAATGCTCCATTAATTTTCCAACATACCTATCTTCTTCACAATTCTCATCATAGACAATTTGCACTGGCTCAATTTTTTTTCAATTCTTACCTCCTACCTTCATTATTCCCTTTTAATTTCATTAATTCCATTTATTCTTCCCAACCAAACACAACATAAAAAGGTTACTTTAAGCTTAAACAATCAGGGATAAGTGCATCATTTTTATTAGGTTCTATACCTGTCAGTTGTCCCGGATATAAAATCATCTCTCTTTGATATCTTTATCGAGGCCCCACTAATCTGTAAAAGAAAATAAGTAGTAGGAGTTAAAAACTGGCCATAAAAAGCCAACAGGAAACAGCTGATATACCTCGATAATCTCTCTTAGATTCTTTCCTCCACGACCAACAACAAGCCCTATACATTCATCAGCAACGCCAACGGTGACAGAGTTACTCTTGCCATCCTGCAGAACACCAGGGCCCTGGTTATAGAAACCAGAAAACAGATAAGTTATAATCTCCAGATATAATTACATAATTACAGTACACAGTGCAGTATATATGAATCAGCTCATCACTGTAGTATTTTGTAATTGGAAACTATTACATGAACACAAAAGGTAAGAGGATATAAAAGGCAATCAGAAAACAAGTGCAAGGACCGGATCTACTATACGATTCGAGGTGTTTCACTGTCTTTTTTAGCTTTAGTTCTTTTTAGGAAAAAATATGACCAACTTCTAGGACAACCACCCTATCATTATTGTGCAATTGTACATGCATGGAAAAGAACTTCAAGAATTACCATCCAGTAACTATTAGGGTAACAGGTACATAGAAGATCAATTGCCATCTCAAGCCAAAACTTGGCTATCATAAAACTATAATATGATTTGGTTTCTACCAAGATAAACTTTTAGTTAGAGAATGCCAGCAAGCTTATTTGATCAGCTGCCCAAACCAAATCAGTATGCTCAACTACTCCGTAGCTTGAATATTTAACATTTGCATACATTTACTCAAAGACGGGTCTTAAAGGATACCATCAAGACTGATAGTGATGCAAAACAATGATGGTCAAGAAGTTGGATAGAAGACTAAAAATCAAGGCAATACCAAAAAACGACATAACATCCTCTGAGCTTAGCACTTTAACTCAAGCCTTACTGCATAAGGTCATTACAGAACCATTGCTGGTATATGTTATGACTTCATGTTAGTACTGAGACCTTTCTTGAATTATATTTAGTGATAATATGTTCTTCATTGCTTACCGAGTTTTTTGATTCACATTAAAAGTAGTATCAACTATGAAAACAATTTTGATGCATAAGGAATCATCTTGTAGTTTTATGTTTCTCAAAGTGACGTAAATTTCAATAAAAGTGTATTTAGTTACATATGCTGAAAAGCCACTTGAAATTAAACAAGGATACAAAATCAATGAAATTACTTGAGTCAAATTGTTTTGGTTCATTTGACCTAAAAGTTTTTAGGACTGAAAACAGTAGACCAAAATATTACCACAGATAGCTTATAAGCACTATTAAATGTGTCAAAAAAGGCTGATCCTCCAGAATGTAGTATCTGCACCTTCATCCCAGTATATGAGCTACTCTTCCTCTTTTCTTGATATTATAACCGGATTAATAGTGAGACATCTAATAAGTTCTTACATGTGACTTGAAAAACTATATTAAGAAAGTTAATTTTTAAAATATACAAATATATGTGTACATCAAGTGGACTAATTTTAATCTTTTTAAACTCTTCATTTTTACATACAGAGCATTTCGCATGTGCGTGGATGGTTAATTTGTTAGTCACAATCTAAACTTTTAGCAGTCACTACATTGGTACTGTGAAGACAACTAGAAGCAGGTATTAATAATTTTTGTAAATGTACTTACAGATAGAACTAACCTTGTTATGTCGATACTTGTTCTGATAGCTGTTGGTGAACATCTTGGCTCCAACTCCATTATAGTAGGCTACATTAAACCCTAATATTGAAACAATATGCAACCCATAAGTTAAATAAATAATAAAGAGATAAATCAGATTATGAACAACTGAGAGCTTGTGTGGCTTCTCTCCTCTCCCAGGTGTCTTATGGATGTTGTACGTATGATAAAAAAGAACCCTCTCTGAGTACCAATCAAAGAGGTACCTCGCATGCCTGTAACTTTGTAAATAACGACTCTGTTAGAGCACCTTCTACATTTTAGCTAACAAAAGCTCCTAAATCAAACTTGGTACAACCTTTTTAGTGCCTGAATAATATGGCATACAGAAGCACCTAATGACAGTCATGAATGCAGCTTTATACTTGAGGGTAAGTTAATGAAGGAAATAAAACAACCAACCCGACAGACAATACTTGTTAAATTACCAAGTACATATAAGTTATATCTCTCAGATATTAATGGTATTCCAACCAAAAGTGTAGTTCAGTCCTTTAAAATACCTCGGGTATGACTCTAATTCAACATTCTGGACAAGCATGGACACCTAAAAATTTTTAAAAGAAAATTACATTAAATTAATAGACACCAAGGTTCAGAGTACACCGCAGGAACCCCCGGTTCCATGAGGCTCCATCCCTGCCTACTGAAATGCTTTTTGTATCAGCTTCCCAAGTTTTAGACATACATATACGATTATTCTTCTAACAAAATAGTGTTTATACAAAAATTACATAGAGCTTTAACTTTTAGCAAATATATCATCAATTATAATAAATTCCAAGCCCTGACGATCCTGTCCAAGTTTAGTCAAAGATCAATATTTACAAAATATATAGTTCTTTGATACATTGACTCTTACAAATATAGCTTCTTCTTCCTTTTTTGTGAAATCGAATATATATAAGCATTTCCCCCAATTCAAAAGATATTGCAATTCTGTAATTTATAGAAACAAAACAGATATCTAACTTAAAAAAGGATGGAATACTATATATCAGATGATCTCCTTTATGGAATATTCTGTTATTGTGGTCTTGCAATTTAAAAGGTAAATACCAAATCATTTGCTCATGCATATAATCATCTATGGGAAAAACAGAAATAGCTATAGATAGGTATGTGTAAAGTTGCAAACTAGCTAAAATTTGGGGATCATCGTCAAGAATGTTTGGCGATGCTTAGTGTTCTTAAGGACTCGTCACAAGAAAGCTAAACCGTCTATTACATCGACAACTTATTATAGTGAGCACTGTGATTCAACAACATCTGCTTATGATTTATTCGTAGATCTGAGCTTTGTTTTTACAGTGTTCATACTTGGCCTTTCTTAAATTACAAAAAATTAAAATAATAGTCAAAAAGAAAGATCATTGGTCTTATGAGGCAATAGTACAACAGCAATACAGTAAAATGAATTGAGCTAGCTAAGCAATTACTGTTTCAATTCCTTCCCAATATATGAAGACAATGAGGACTACAAACACATGTGTATTGTATTGTATACGTTCGAACAACCTACTGACAGTCTATCTCTTATCTACAAATTCTAAGTGGAGTTTATCCCTTACCTACTAATTCTAAGCGGAATTAACTTGCTTATCCAGTAAAAAATCAATTTTTAATATATGTCATTTTTCTAAATATAATTACGTGAAGTACATGCTCTTGGCTCCTGAGAGGCCATGACGAATGTCCTATGGTACATAAACACAATTACAAGTCATTTTACTTCTTTCTTTTGGCCTTCTAGTAGATAGATCTGTGATCAGAATGAGCTCGAACTGAACAAAATTAAAGATTATATATTCGTACCAGCATATGACAACGGAACATTCATGGATTGTGTATAGTAAGGATCTTTAGTCAACTTCAGCAAAATTAAGTCAATGGCCCGCATCTGTTCTGAAATAGTACCAACCACTGCCACTAGCCTATCAGACAAACCGGTATAGTGGTCATTCTGAGAGGATATTTTAATGCCTGCTTGGGACAATTCTACGAGCGACCTGTTCACGGATCACATGCACACAAATATTCAGTAAAACTACAACATTAAGCTAAATAAATATCGCTGATCCTTCAAGTACGATGTTGTAGATATAGAATTCACCTGATTCTCTCATTACCAAAAGTGAAATTCCGTTCAATACAAGGAACAAAACTTAAAATAATAAAATGAAATATGCCCCGTCTCACACTCAGACAATTAATAAACATATATTAATATTTTAAGAACTCATGCAACATTAATACACGACGTTATTTGTAGTTCTCTTTGTTTTGACTGATTTAAAAATTGCATGCAGATAAACTGTAGATGAAATAACACCAATGCTCCACTGGTTCTCTGTCAGTGCTTATACCAAAAGGCAATCCAAGTGATATACTCATTTGTATATGGTTTTCAGGCAGAAACCATGAAAAATATTCTTCCTTGGAGCAAAAATCTTAATAGAAAGTACCAACCAACAGAATTTACTCATTTGTAATTAATAGTGTAGCTTGATTTAGTGAACTTACATTTTACAAATAATTACTATAAACATGTAAAAATACAAACCTAAAAAATATCTTACCTTAACATGCAATTTTGGACAGTTTAAAATGGGTATTATATATCATTATTTTTCCTATAATCGAAATGAATCATCTAATGGATCAGATGCATGCCAATAAGGCTAAAAAGCACGAAAAAACATATTGCAAGCACGGAAACCCAAAATCTATAAGCTCCCTATCTTGCATTGTCAATAAAAAAAATAGATTAAAAAAGAGCTTAAACTAGCACAAGAAACAGACTCAAATACAGTCACTACAAAATTCATGAGCAGAGCATCAATCATTGTTCAGCAGGGATGGGGTATGCAATAAAATAGATAGAAACTACTGAACATAACAAGTGAGCAATTAATTTAAACAAAAAAGAAATCAAATCATTTCTTGCAGTGCGCTTTTACAATACTCAAAAAAATAGATTAAAGATATAAGATACAAAATATCTCCTTAAAAATGACTAATAAATGGACGACAAGTAATAGGTATTGTGCATACTTTATAGTAGACCCTCCCTTTCCAATGATTCCACCACAACAGCTATGAGGTACTACAAGTGTGACCTTTGAACTTGGCTCATCCTCACCTTCTTCACCATATGTCTAAAGGTAAACAGAATTATATGAATTTAAATTGTACTTTGTGGTGAAATCAACTAGAAGCTAACACGAAGGGAGTTGCTCTGATTACCTCATTAAGAAACTTCTCAAGGATCAACTCAACCGCCTTGAGCACGCAATTGATTTGTCCGGAAACCATAATGATCCTATCAGATGTTCCCGGAAAGAATTCATAATTCCTTGATAACTGAATGAGTGTTTCAGATTGTGACTGGAAGTCAGAAATTGTGCAACCACCTTTCCCAATAACTATACCAGCTTTGGCATTCGATATAAGGAACTTTATGTATGTAATCTTCTCCCTATAACCTAGACAATGAATGATGACAGAATAAGACACAAGATCTTAGTTAACATTTATACAGATGTTAATATTATATTATAATTATGCATTTATACAGAAAAAAATATGCATTGCAAAAATTAAGATATATAGCATTTCTGTGCTACTTACAGGTATCTACTATTAAAGAAGAATGCACCTGCATTCAATTCACTAAGCCATCAACAGGAAATCAATGCAAGTGAATCCAATATATGAGCATTTATAGGAGTTTTCCTTCAAATATATGTTAAGAATATGGTATTGGGACGAAAAATAAGATCTCAGGCCAGCATGTTCCATTTCTAAAGAAATTGCACATAGATTACACTCCGAGCATCATTTCTTTTGTGTGTGAACTAAATTTGAATATCATATATATTCCAATAATATACTAGGGAGAAGTACTTCCCTAGTAAATATGATTTAATGGCTTAAATGCAACGATAATACACTGTAACCTTAAATTCACTGCAGGCCGTCTACTAAGTAGTAGTCAACAGTTTTGCTAGACCAAACTAATTTTACTATTAATCTTTCTCCAATCTCTTTATATCTAAGGTACTAATTCTCATATAATATGGAAACATCACAGCAAATTTTTTTTCACGAAATCACAAGTACATCACCCAATCAATCACTGCAACAATGGTCTTTAATATTGTTCCAACTTGTAATTACAGAAAAAAAACTTAAGAATGCAAAATAAATTTATAGTGCAGCAATATGCAGCAGATAAATCACATGTGCAAATATACACTATCAAAGAACAATGCATATGCACGTCAAGTCGTCAACTGACTAAAGCAACAAACGGAAATCACAAGCAAACTAAAGCAAGTGAATTCGACTTATGGCCGTTTATAGACTTATGACCGTTTATAGATTTATGACCGTTTATATGTGCTTTTATTCAAAAGTACATCAAGAAAATGGGAGGGAAAAACAAATAAATCAGGGCCATCAGGCTATGTTTATAGCGGAGTTTAACATTAATCAAACTCCAAACATCATTTATATCACGCGTGGACTCCATTAACACATCACATGTTTTCCAACAATATACTAGAACAAAGTAGCTTCCCTATTCACCGACTTAAATGCAACAAATACATAAACCGCCTTCGTAAATGAACTGCAGATTGCTGATTAGGTAAAGCATCATAATGCGGAGACTGAATCCGTATCTCTAGCCAACACTTCTCCTAGACTAAATCACTACAGAATGACCTAATCAAACTATCAATCTTCTCCTCTAATCTCTTTTATCTAAATTAATTTTCTCATATATTAAGTAAACCGTAAACACTACAACAAAATCTCATTCACAATTTCACAAATCGAAACAGGCATGTCATCTCTAATTAACCTTTACGCGGTGTGCATAAAGCAACCAATTACTGCAATAACGACTAGACAACAACAAATTCAAAATCAATCTCGTTCAAATAACCGATTCATATCTCCGCATAACATCAACAAACAATCACTTCCTTTGCATTCACAATTCAGTTTCACGACACTGTCAATTACTTAACTCAGTGAAAAAAATAAACCGAAACACGAGAAGCAACAAACGTTCCCCAAATTCAGGTTAATTACATCGCACAACAATTACAAAATAATCACTACGTTGTAAATTACGCAGAATAATCGACATCGTAAATTTTGTAAATTACACTACTTCCGAAGAATAATAGAAATAAATACGTAACATAACAAAAATTATAAATCGCATGCAAATGAGTACAAAATTTTAACTAAACATACAAATATTTAAAGTTAAAATCGATACCTCTTTTAGGTGACGAGGGTTTATTATTATTACGGCGAGCGCCACTAGCGAGACGAGAATCGTGCGATTGCATTGTTGTGTGCTGATATTAGATAGGGTTTATATATGAGATACTATATGTATTTTACATTACATTGAGGAGTGTAGAGCGGGATTTATATAGTGACAGTTAGAGTTGGCAGGTGGACTGGGGCCACTGGGCTGGGATTCGGGCCATTTGGATTAACCAAAACTTTACGAATTTGGTTAACGGGTTGGACAGGGCTCGGGTTCGGTTTGACTTCATTTAAATAAAGTAAAATGAATCAAAAATAAAATTGTTATTCCCAAATAATCTAACAAAAAATTACAGAAGGTGGTTGAATGTAATTATGACTATTTTTTCAATTTTAAAAATTGTTCTACTATAAATATATAAGAGTGTTTGATTTAGCTAAAGTGCAGAATGAAAGCATTGAAGAAATCAAACACAAAGTAATCAAATACAAGTATTTAAAAATTTTCTGGTGGATTGAACTTTTCCACCAGAGATATATATTAATATGAGAACTTTGTGATGCAAAGTTTGCACACAGTTGCTTACAAGTTGAACTTACAAGAACAGAGAAATTCTTTACATATATGGCTTTTTAAATTTCTCTGGTAATTGCTTGCTAACTTGGATATAGTTCTACTTGCTATACTTGGTTTATGTATCACCAAGTTACATGATATAAAGACAAACAAATAAGACAAAATAATTTTAGTCTAATTTTATGCTCCTTCATTTCTCTATCCAGCATCTTTGAATATCTTCAGTTTAGCATAAAAATGGAGATGCTTCTTTGTTCCCTAAACCTGTAAATAAGCTGCCACATTCCATTTGCATACAATCAACGTATATGACTGTCAAGTCACTATCAACTGCTCTTTGAATTTGTTCATCCGTTGGAACTCAGTTAGATCATCCGTTGAAACTCAATGGGATCATCCGTTGAGACTTTGTTGGATCATCCGTTGAGAGTGTGGTTGATCATCCGTTGAGACTTTAGTTGAACATCCGTTGAAACTTTAGTTGATCATCCGTTGAAGCCTTGTGGAACATCCGTTGAGACTATCTTCATAGCAGTTGACTCCATTTCATTTATACAAGATTACAAGATATCTAATATTTACAATTAACCAACCTATCTTGCATATCAATCTAGTAGTCACCATGACTTAAAACATTCTACAACATCTAGTTCTCTAAGGCATTACAATATGCAGAAATGTGCTACTAAACTTATTAATACATAAGTTACCCTTTCAACGGATATTGAAGTGATCATTCGTTGAAAGCTACAAACTCACTAAATTAAAATCTACTATATATTTTGTTTAACTTATCATCAAGTACACAACATATTCCTAACAATCTCCCCCAATTTATGTCTACCGGAATTGTAGGCATAAATTAAGAGAAATTTGATGATAACAAAACACCCTATGAATACAGACTGAATTATAGTAGATAAAATTAACAAGTGCTGCAAATATTATTGAAAAATCTTACAGAGGAAGGTTTGTAGAGAATCACAAGTCATTTTCAAGGTACTCCTCTAGTCTGAGCAAATTTAGCTTATTTCCTTGACTGTCTAAACTTTTTTCCAAATTTCACATTATTTTCTTCAATTTGGTGTTGGAGTTGCCTCTAGAATTTAGATTCGTCTTCATTTTTCTGATCCAGCATTTCTTGCATCTCCATGAAAGTTTCATTGCTTGAAATTTTTAGCTGATCTTCCAGCCTGAAGAATCTTCTGGTGTATTTTTCATCTTTGAACTCCATCAACTAGTAACGCCTCAAATGCACTCTACTTCCTGAGTATGGAATTGTTAGGACTCTTGGGAGTGCATTTGGTCCTCCCCAGCTATTCCTTATCTCCTCAATTTTGTTCAACCATTTTCTTGGCAACAATGTTGAATCCAAAATTCTTCTTTATTGAGGAGAAAATCTTTACCAAAACAGAATAGCCTTCACTGAGAATCCTGTGAAAAGGCCAAGTCATCTCTTTTCCACCCGTGTACCTGAAGACTAATCTTTCTGGGAGATGTTTGTAAGCATCAATAGCTCTAACTTCTTCTAGCTTGTTGTAAAAGACATGCATGTACTTTAACAAGACTAAGACAATTTGTCAACCCTAAGTAAGTTGTATTGTTATCTAAATTTGTATTTTGTACTTGTAACACTTAAAGTCTGTAAAAATGCAAAGGAGCAGACTGAAATCTTTTTCCTAAAAGAGTATCAAGCCTAAGGATTCTATCTGGAAGAAGATCAAGAAGATCATGCCTCAGAAGAATTTTGAAGAAGCTTGGAGTTGAATAAATCTGTTTGGAGAAAAATACCCTAAGTCAAGATCTCTACAAGTCACATATTTAATGTTATAGAGAAGTCATTCGAGAACTCCAGAATGGCTTATCGAGAAGTCATTCAAGTTGCAGAGAGCACCGACGGATGAGGAACATCCATCAGAATAGTAGTTTGGCTAGTCGACAGATGACTGCTGTTAGGCACATCCGTCGGGATACAATCACTACTCGACGGATGAGCAATATCCACCGGGTTAGAAGAAATGAATGAATTCAGAGTGGAGAAGTCAGGAAAGCTTACTAGAGAACTCAGGAAAATATCGACAAGCAAAATTGAAGAAATGAAGATTGGAGATATCGACAAGTCATGTTAGGAATGTATGTGCATTAGTTTGATGATATATTTAACAAAATACTTAAGTAGAAATTTAGTGTCTGTAGCCTCAACGGATAAGACCACTTTGGCTATCCGTTGATGGTGTAGCTTTACTTAGAAATAAGTCTAGTGTTGTAGCATATTTCAGTCTCTGTATTTAAAATGTAATTCTTGGAAGTTGAGAGAAACTATGAGTCATGTTGACTACTAGATGATATGCAGATAGGAAGGCCAATTGTAAATACTTCATGCCTTGTAATTTTGTATAAGTGAAGTGGTATCAACGGATGACTTAAAGACCTTCAACGGATGAGAAGCTAAGCTTCAACGGATGTCTCTAAAGCTTCAACGGATAAAGTCATCAATGGATAACATCCTTCAACGGATGAGTGCATCAACGGATGAAAGCTTCAACGGATAACATCCTTCAACGGATGAGTGCATCAACGGATGAAAGCTTCAACGGATGTTCTGATGATTAGCCGTTGATAAGGGGTAGTTGTACCTACAGACAGAGGCACATGGGTTGATAGAGACAACTGAGATGTGGTAGCCGAATTTCAGGAACAACAGAAAAAGCAGCCGTTCTTCTCTAGTACAAAGATGCAATAGTCAACAAAGTACTGGAGTGAACAGGAAAAGAAGCAAGTGAAGATCTTATTTTATTACTGTATTTTATATTGTTCTTCACTTGTACACTTGGTAATATATAAACCAAGTAGAAGCTAGTAATTAGATGTGAGATTTTCCAGAGCTGTTTAGAAAAATATTGAGAGAAAATTCATCTAGTTTGTACTAGGATGCAGCTGTGATCAACATTGTTTAATCACAGATTTTCTAAAATACCATCTCTGGTGGAACAACAAATCCACCAGAAAAGTTTTTAAGGTCTGTTGTGTTCTTTACATTTGTGCTTGAATATATATCTGTCTGTATTAGCTTAAAGCAATTCACACACTTGTTCTTCTTGAACACACAACTTTCATAAACTGCTCAAAACTTGAAAAAGTTTTGAGATTTACATTCAACCCCCCTTCTGTAAATCTCATTGTTAGTCCACTAGGAATAACAATTGGTATCAGAGCAGGCTCTTGACATACAAAGAGTTTAAAGATCTTGGAATCTAACAAAGATGAGTAAGAAGGATATTGGAGTAAAGATCCCAGTTCTTGACAAAGACAGTTATCACCATTGGAAGGTGAAAATGCACCTTCATCTACTCTCCCAAGATGAAGGTTATGTAAACTGCATTGAGAATGGTCCTCACATTCCCCACAAAGTAGCAACAGTTGCTACAGCCACAGTTGCTGTTGGTCAATCCATTCCAAAACCTAGAGCAGAATGGACAATGGAAGACACAGAAGAAGTCCACAAGGATAAGAAGGCTATGAACATTTTGTTTAATGGTCTTAACATGGATATGTTTGATAATGTGATAAATTGCACAACTGCCAAAGAGGTTTGGGACACAGTTCAACTACTGTGTGAAGGTACAGAACAAGTGAAAGAAAACAAAATGCAGCTTCTCATTCAACAGTATGAATACTTTCATTTTGAAGAAAATGAATCTTTAAATGAAACATTCAATAGGTTCCAAAAGTTGTTGAATGGACTGAAGCTGTATGGAAGAGTGTACCAGGTGAAGGATTCAAATCTTAAATTTTTAAGATCCTTGCCAAAGGAATGGAAACCCATGACTGTCTCCTTAAGAAACTCTCAAGATTATAAGGACTTCACTCTTGAAAGATTGTATGGAATCTTGAAGACTTATGAACTAGAGCTGGAACAGGATGAGGTATTGGAGAAGGGGAGAAAGAAAGGAAGTTCAGTTGCATTGGTAGCTGAAGATGAGAGGAAATGCAGACAAGAAACTGCGAGATCTACATCAAACTCCAAAGATGGTATAAGAAATCAGGAATCAAGCAAGGGGAAAGAGCAAGTTGCTGAAAATGAAGACAACTCCAGCCAAGATGACTCAGATGGTATTGATGAGCATCTTGCATTTCTGTCCAGAAGATTTGCAAAGATGAAATTCAAGAAAAACACTAGAGCCACTAAACCTCACAAAAACACTGTGGACAAATCCAAGTTCAAGTGTTTCAATTATGGTATAAGTGAACACTTTGCAGGTGAGTGCAGAAAGCCAACTTCTGAAAAGAAGAAATTTGAACAAGTAGATTACAAAAAGAAATATTTTGATCTACTCAAGCAAAAGGAGAGGGCTTTCATTACTCAAGAAAGGGACTGGGCAGCTAATGGAGATGAAGAGGATGAAGATGTGGAGTATGTCAACCTTGCTCTCATGGCTGATTCTGAAGAAAATGAAGTTAGTTCATCAAGCAATCAGGTAATCACTACTGACTTAACACAGCTTACTAAAGAAGAGTGCAATGATGCTTTTAATGACATGTCTACCGAATTGTATCATTTGCGTGTGTCTCTTAAATCTCTTGCTAAAGAAAATAGTAGGATTAGAGAGAACAATCTGTTTTTAAGTAATAGAAATGCTTTGTTAGAAGATAAGATGATTGACCTAGAGAAAACAAAGTTGCATTGTATATCTGTTGAAAATGAACTAGCTGAATCTGTTAAGAAAGTAGAAATACTTTCCAATCAATTAGAGAAAGAGCAAGAGGTGATTAAAGCCTGGAAGACATCTAGGGATGTAAGTGCTCAAATTGCTAAGGTCCAAGGAATTGAATCATTCTGTGAAACTGCCTGGGATAAAAATAAAAAGAAACTGGAATTAATTGATGGGCTGTCAACGGATGTGGAATCAACGGATGATGAAAGTTATCCGTTGAAGGAAGAAAAGGAGCATCCGTTGAAGGTTCCTCAATCAAAACAGGCAGATGTTTCTAAAAGAGAGAATCTAAAGAAACTCAACAAAAAGTTTGGTTCAACTTCAAAGAACTTTGTCAAAGAAGAAGCAAGCACATCCAAAGATGTCAGTAAGGTGAATGTAGGGCACATGACCTTAGAACAGTTAAATAATAGGCTCAAGATGGTTGAGGATAAAAAGGAATCTAAAAGAAAATCCAACAGAAATGGGAAGGTAGGAGTTAATAAACACAACAATTACACACCTGATAGGTATGCTCCTAGAAAAAGCTGTGTGCATTGTAGTAGTGTTAATCATCTATCTGCTAGTTGTAAATCCATTAAGAAGACTCCCATAAATGTACCCTCTTCTATGCCTAATATGTCTGCATCACCTCTGCATGCTATGCCTGTTATGTCTCAACAAAATCCTTATGCACATTTTGTAAACATGCCATATTTTAACAATCCTTATCTTGCTGCATTTAGTATGCCTCAAATGCCATACAATATGCCCATATGGAATAACATGTTTGCACAATCAATGCCTAATAATTTTACAAATGTGCTAAATGATTCTGTGACTAACCCTACACCTCAACCAACTACACCTAAGACCAAGGTTGACTCAAACTTACCTAAGTCTAAAGATGCAGGAGGAATGAAGTCTAGGAGAAAGGCTAACAAGAATGGACCCAAGGAAACTTGGGTACCAAAATCAAATTGATTGATTTTATGGTGTGCAGGGAAATGGAAGAAATCTATGGTACTTGGACAGTGGTTGTTCAAGACACATGACAGGAGATTTCTCCCTGCTCACAGAGTTCAAGGAGAGAGCTGGCCCTAGCATAACCTTTGGAGATGACAGCAAAGGGTTTACTATGGGATATGGCTTGATTTCAACAAGGAATGTCATCATTAATGAAGTTGCATTAGTTGATGGTCTCAAGCACAATTTACTGAGCATCAGTCAACTATGTGATAGAGGGAATACAGTTTCCTTCAATTCTGAAGCCTGTGTTGTCACTAGTAAGAAAGACAACAAAGTGGTTCTAACTGGAGTTAGAAAAGGAAATGTGTACATAGCTGACTTCAACTCTACAGATGCAGAATCCATTACTTGTCTCTTCAGCAAAGCAAGCACAGTTGAAAGTTGGCTATGGCACAAGAAGCTATCTCACTTAAATTTCAAGACAATGAATGATCTAGTCAAAAAGGACTTAGTTAGAGGAATCCCTCTAGTTGAATTCTCAAGGGATGGTTTGTGTGATGCTTGTCAGAAAGGCAAACAAAGGAAAGCATCATTCAAAAAGAAGCTTGAAACAACAATTGATGAACCATTACAGCTGCTACATATGGATTTGTTTGGACCAGTCAATGTATTGTCTATTGCAAGAAAAAGATATTGCTTAGTGATTGTAGATGATTTCTCAAAGTTCTCATGGGTCTATTTTCTTAGATCAAAGGATGAAGCAAGTGAAATCATTATCAATCACATCAGGCAAGTCAACAATCATCCTGACTTGAAGGTTAGAAATATCAGGAGTGACAATGGAACTGAATTCAAGAATTTGACATTAAGGCTGTTCTGTGAAGAAAATGGAATCATGCATGAGTTCTCAGCTCCAAGAACACCTCAGCAAAATGGGGTTGTTGAAAGAAAGAACAGATCTTTAATTGAAGCTGCCAGAACAATGCTTGAAGAATCAAAGTTACCAACATATTTCTGGGCTGAAGCTGTTAATTGTGCCTGCTTCACTCAGAATATTTCTTTGATCAATCAAGCTAAAGGCATGACTCCTTATCAGTTGTTCAAGAGAAGAAAACCAACTCTAAACTTTCTTCATGTCTTTGGATGTAAATGCTTTATACTGAGGAATCAATCTGACCATAAAGGGAAGTTTGATGCAAAGGCTGATGAAGGGATATTTGTTGGTTACTCAGCTGGAAAATCTTATAGGGTCTACAATCTAAGAACCAACATTGTTATGGAATCTGTGCATGTTGTGTTTGATGATAAAAAGATTGATGGACTAACAGATGAGGGACATAATGAGAGACTCAAATTTGACAACATTGAGATATATTGTGATGATAGTGAAGAGGAGACTGATGGAGATGACACTTCAAAAGGGATTCAAAACATGCCCTTGGATAATGCACAAAATACTGCATCCGTTGATAGAGGCAATGCAGTATCCGTTGAAAGACATAGTGCATCATCCGTTGAAGTACAAAATGAAGCATCTGTTGATCATAGTTCATCAACGGATAATCGATTTACATCATCAGTTGATAGAACTCCAAGTTCCCTGCAAAGGACCAACAACTCAGGGGGAGTTTCAACTAGTCAACACTCTGTCTCACATCATGACAATACTGAGGCCACCTCATCTAGAGCCCATCTTCCACCACAAAGGAAATGGACCAAGAATCATCCCTTTGAACTGATCATTGGTGATGCATCATCTAAAGTGCAAACAAGAAAATCCACTCAAGATGAATGTCTGTATAGTAGTTTTCTGTCTCAGGAGGAACCTAAGAAAGTGGAAGAAGCTCTATTGGATCCAGATTGGATATTAGCTATGCAGGAAGAGCTGAACCAATTTGAGAGAAACCAAGTATGGAAGCTGGTACCCAAACCAAAGAACAAGAGTCCTATTGACACAAAGTGGGTATTCAGAAACAAGATGGATGAAAATGGCATTATCATAAGGAATAAAGCCAGACTGGTTGCTAAAGGCTATTCTCAGCAAGAGGGAATAGATTTTGATGAAACATATGCTCCTGTTGCAAGACTTGAAGCCATCAGAATATTTCTAGCCCATGCAGCCCATGCCAATTTCAAAGTCTATCAAATGGATGTCAAGAGTGCATTTCTAAATGGGAAATTAGAGGAAGAAGTCTATGTAAGTCAACCTCCAGGATTTGAAGATCCAAATTTTCCAGACTATGTGTATTATCTGTTGAAAGCACTCTATGGACTGAAGCAAGCACCTAGAGCCTGGTATGAAACCTTATCAAAATTTCTTTTGGAGAATCACTTCACTAGAGGTACTGTTGATAAAACTCTCTTCTTTAGGGATGTTAATGGCTCTAGTATACTTGTTCAAATTTATGTAGATGACATAATATTTGGCTCTATAGATGATAAACTTTGCAAAAAGTTTGCTAAGCTAATGCAAAGTAATTATGAAATGAGCCTAATGGGAGAACTAACCTATTTTCTTGGTTTACAAGTTAAACAAGTTAGTGATGGAATTTTCATTAGTCAAACTAAATATATTTATGATCTTTTAAAGAAGTTTGACTTAATGGAATGTTCATCTGCAAAAACTCCCATGGCCACTGCCACCAAACTTGAATTAAATAAGACTGAAAGGTCTGTGGATATTACAAGTTATAGAGGCATGGTTGGTTCACTTTTATATTTAACTGCTAGCAGACCAGATATAATGTTTGCTACATGTCTATGTGCTAGATTCCAAGCTGATCCTAGGGAGTCTCACTTAATTGCTATCAAAAGGATTTTCAGATATCTCAAGGGTACACCAAATTTAGGTATTTGGTATCCTAGAGAATCTGGCTTTGATCTAATTGGTTATTCAGATGCAGACTATGCAGGTTGCAAAATAGATAGGAAAAGTACAACAGGCTCCTGCCAATTCCTGGGAAACAAGCTTGTATCATGGTTTAGCAAAAAGTAAAATTCAGTCTCTACTTCTACAGCTGAGGCTGAATACATTGCTGCTGGAAGTTGCTGTTCTCAAGTGTTATGGATGAGGAACCAACTCCTTGACTATGGACTTCATGTTGATAGAATTCCTATCTTTTGTGACAACACAAGTGCCATAGCCATAACAGAGAATCCTGTGCAGCACTCAAGGACCAAGCACATTGATATCAAGTACCACTTCATTAGGGAGCATGTCATGAATGGTACAGTGGAACTACATTTTGTTCCAAGTGAACAACAAATTGCTGACATATTTACCAAGCCACTTGATGAATCAACATTCACAAGATTGGTAAGTGAGCTAGGTATGCTTAATTACTCTTAAAATTCATGTCTTTATTGCAATTTGATTTGAAGCCTGAAATATATTAGTTGCTAAGAACAAATTTGACTTTTAACATAGTTTATTCCATCAACGGATGTTCCCTATCCGTTGAAAGTCAAAATTGCTCTATCAGCGGATAATCATTATCCGTTGAAAGACAAATACATTTCTGGAATTTTTATCCGTCAACGGATAAAACTGAAGTACCTTTCAACGGATGACAATTTGCCTTATCCGTTGAAATGTCACATCAATCGATTCAGGTGTTTAACAGCCGTTGATTCTATTCTCTTAACCGTTGATACTCATACATACATCTGTATGTATTGGTTTTAAAGGTAGTTTTTAGAATACTTACAGTTTATTCTTAAAACGGCTGAAATTCACTAACGCATATTTATTGATAAATCTTTATTTTATATTTTTGTTTATTAATTTGAGAAAGCATATAAGTCCTTCTGATTGTTCATTTTTACTTTACGCTTTCTTAAAATTTCAAGCATTTACCATTTTCTCTCTGCAAAAACTTCAAGTTATTCTCTGCAATTTCTACTCACAACAATGGCACCAGTCGTGAAGATTATGTCTCAATCTGGGTTCATCTATGAAAAGAACAATTTCATAGCTTTGGTAGAAAAGAATGAAGCCCACTCAGACTATCACAAAATGATGGACTTCATCAAAAACTGTAAACTTAGCTATGCAATGCTGGAAGCCCCAACAATTTTCTGTGAAGTAGTTGAGGAGATTTGGACAACTGCTGAGTTCAACTCCATGGATATGACTATCTCCTTCACTCTCAAAGGTAAAACTCACTGTATTAACTGTGATGATTTACAAGCATATTTTAAATTGCCTGAGAACAATGCCATGACACCACACACTGATAGTGATGTATCCAGCATGTTAGATTCCATAGGTTATTCTCTTAACTCTGCTAATTTAGGGAGTATTAGAAGAAAAGGCCTTAGGAAAGAATGGAGTTTCCTTGGGGATGCCTTTATAAAGGTTTTCTCTGGGAAAATTAGTAATTTTGATGCCATAACTTCATCTTTGGTTAATATGCTCTATATGCTTGTTTCTGATAGGTATTTTAACTTTAGCAACTATGTGATGCTAGAATTAGGTACTAGATTAGGTAACAAAGCTAATAGACCTAATAACATCTATTATGCTAGATTCTTTATGTTATTGGCTAACCATGTTGCTGAAGGTTTAGTCATAATCAATGAGAATAATAAACTCAAGTGCTGGGCACAAGAGAAAAGAGTTCTTGCAGACTTGATGAGAATGGATCTTAACAGCAGTGTGTCATTGGTATATTTACCAATCATGAATGCACCTCAGGTAGGTGAGGTAATTGCTTCTACAACTCCTACTTCTTCCAACCCCTCTATTTCTTTATCTTCTAGTGTGGCCATGAAATCTGTGATGCCCCAACAGATTTCTACCAAGGTCACCAAAACTAAACTTTCAAAATCAAAGACAAAGAAATCCACCTCTGTTGTTTCTCAAAAGACAACAGTTGTAACACCAACTATTAACCCTGAGGTGAGTGAACAGGGTGTGAGTGGTGAGGGGAGGGGTGAACATCAAAGAAACCCCCAGGATAAGGAAGGAAAGTTGAGTGCTTCCCAAGCTAGCCAAGCCACAGTTTCTCAAAAAGCTGTGGTGGTTGAAAAGGTATCTAGCACATCCCTAGTAGCATCCTCCCAAAAGGATGTTACTATTGAAAATAGTTCCAAACCAGGAACACAGAACAAACGAGGGAGGGACACTAAAGCCAAACACTCACCAACAAAAGCCTTTATTAGAAGAAAGAAGGCTAGAACCCAATCTTCTACACAGGGTGCACACACTGCACAGATACATCCATCTGTATCTATGCCTTCTCAAACTCAGTTTGATGTGACTCCAATAAATGTGGAGTCACAGCCCCATTCTCTCACAATAATCACACATCAATCACCAAACACTTCATCACCATCTCTGGATGTGGATATGTTATTCCCATCAATTCCTGATTCTCCCTCTTTACAACTCAGGGAGAAGCCCCACTCAAATACAGGTGATCATCATCTCTTGGATGATTTGTTGGATCACCCGCAAATTCTTTCAGATATAATTGAAGGATCTGTGTCACCACATCTCAAATCAATCTACACAGATTCAACAGTTATATCACTTTCAATTTCAACTTCTTTTCCTTCTTCAACGGATATCACTCATCCGTTGACAAGTGGTTGTTCTTCAACGAATAAGCTTAACAGCAGTTATCCGTTGATAACATCAGTTTCACCTTCAACGGATATTCCACATCCGTTGACAGTCTCTACACAAATAACTGAATTAATCCCAAGTGTAGAAGACATGAATACTGTGCAATCACTCTTAGGATTGAGGGAAGGGAGTGACAATTTGAGTGAGAGGCTGGGTTGCTCCCAGGCAAAAGGAGAGATTGAGAGCTCAAAAATGCATGCTATTTCTTCCAGCATGGCAAAAGTAAGTGAGTGGAGTACCACCTTAGTAGGTGAAGGTGAGGGAGTGAGTTGTGTGAGCCAGGGGGAGCCCCTGATGCAAGAACATAGAGAAAAAGAAAGAAAAGCAGGTACAGTAGATACAAGGGTGGAACCAGCCATTGCTAATGAGTCAATGATTGTGGATGATGCTGAAAAGGAAAGACAATTTCAGCAACATTACAAAGCTGTAATTGATAACATTTCCTTGGATGCTGACACTTTTACTCATCCTGTGACAGCCTATCAACTGTTGGCTGCTCAGGGCAATGAGAAAGCAGAAAGGTCACTACATCTAGTGCACACAACAGAATCTCTTCAAAGGGATAAAGCTGCCATTAACAAAATGCCTTCTACAGCTGGTGAGCCATCTGAGGAATTTGGAGCAAATTCTGATGATGATGACTCTATTTCTTTTGATGGAAGCATGAACTTAGGGGGAGATGAAGGCCCTAGTTCAATTCCAAATCTACCTGAATGGGCCTTGACTAAGGAGTACAGATCAGGGGAATTCAATGTCTCTTTAGTCAAACAAATCAACACTATTCAATAGGCCATTCAGAATACTTCACATGCAAGTATCAAGGCTATCCTTCAAGCTCACCTGGACTCACTGCATCTCATGAAGCTGCAGCAAGTGAAGCAGAATCTGAGTATGGATGATCTCAGGAAGGATATTGCTGACTTGAAAACCTATACTTCAGAAAAATTGGATTCAGTCATGCCATATGGTACATTGCAGGACTTGGTTTTGAGATTGAAGAAAGAATCTGTTACTGAAAAACGGTTGGCCAAGTTAGAAGACAGAGTTCAAGTTATTGAAAATTCTGTGGCCACCATTCTTCACAATCAACAATCTCAAACCAGTCTCCTAATACAGTTGGCAAAAGCACAAGGCTTGACCCCTCTCCTTGATGATAACAAAAAGGGGGAGAGTAAAAGGGAAGGGGAAGGAGAGCCATCTACAAAAGTCAACATATCTAAAGTGCTAGTTCCTGCCATCACTACTTCTCCAATCATTCAAATCAAGGGCAAGCCTGATGGAATTGATTTGATTCAGCTAGCAGCAGCTGAAATTCAAGTGAAAGAGCAAAGGAGGAGAATTGATGAAAGGTTGCAACTGTTGTTTGGTTCTACACAAGACAAATCAACATCTGTGAAATACAGCACAAAAATTGAACCAATCAACATGGAGCTCATGCCAGTAGGGAGTCATAAGGATGGAGAAGCTTCTTCCAAAGAACTACAAGCTATAATTCTCAAGCCCAATGAAAGATCCAATAAGGACTCAACAAAGAATCCTTTAAAAGAAGTGGACTTTCCTCCTCCAAAAGCTGATGAGAACAAGATTTTAGGCAGAAGTATTGCTTATCTCAAAAAGACCATGGATGAGGCTGTAAGGAGAAATAGAGCTATTATCATTAGAGAGGGAAAGAGCATATGTGTGATGCAAGGACATCCCAAATTCTCAATAGCCAAGAAGGAAGAAGACAAGCAATTAAAGGCTGACAAAAGAGCACAAGCAAAGCTTGAACAACAGCTAAAGTCAAGTCTAGTTGAAAAAGAAAAAGGGATTGAAGTCAGGGGTGAAGACAAGACTACAAACCTAGATGAGGTTTTAGGGAGTATATTTGGTGAGAGTGTGGAAGAAAGAGAGGAATGGCAGAAGGGAAACAGAAGAAAGGCCAAGGCACATAGAAGGAGTGGAGATAACACTGAAGTAACCAAATCTATATCTAAACCACTACCTTCCATACCTGAACCCCTTGTTGCTGATCCCACAATAAACATCCATGGTGAACCAATCATTCCAAAAGAGGAACCTATTGATTGGGACACTATCAAATTGCCTACCTTTCTAACCACTCTTCCACTACCAAAGAAACAGAAAAGAAAACCAAAATCTACACCTCCCATAACCTCTAAGAAATTCACTCAAAAACAAAAACCTAAGCCTAAGTCACCCATTTCTAAAGATGATTATGTTCACATCTGTGACATAAAAGAAATTTCAGACATTGAACTCTATCTGGATGAGCTGGAGGATGTAAGGGGAATAGCTGCCTACAGACAGTTACCAGAGAGATTAGTGTTCAGATATAAAGGAGCTGGGGAAAGAACATGGCCTCTCCACAGGATTCTGGATGAAGGCTACTCTACCTTGATTAGAGTCTATTCAGCTATACAAAAGGATTCTGGCTTTACCAGAACTGCCAAGACTGAAATTCTCAACAAGATAGCCAATATAAGGAAAACTTGGAGGGAGCCCAATGCTTTACCCAGGACTTTACTCATTCAAGAAAGGGAAATGAAAATTCTCAAATCACCTCATTGGTTGATGGAATTTAGAGATGATAAAGGAGTCAGAAGATTTTTCAGACTTGAAGACCAACTCAAGATTGCCAGCAATGAAACTCTCAAAGAAATGCAATCTAAGTTGGATGTCAGTGTTGAAGATGAAGCTGAATTCTTCAGACAACTCCAACTCCAAATTGAGGAAAATGACAAAAGGCTAGGAAAGAAAACCAGGGAACAAAGAAGAAAAAGATGATTTGCTCAGACTAAAGGAGTGTCCTTGGAAACACTGTAAATCTTCAATTATCTCCTAGTACCTACACTTTTGCAGCATTTTTAAATTTCTACTTAGTTTCAATTCATATATCTGTTAAGTGTTTTGTTATCATCAAGTTAACCCTGAATTTATGCCTACAATTCTTATAGACATAAATAGGGGGAGATTGTTAGGAATGTATGTGCATTAGTTTGATGATATGTTTAACAAAATACTTAAGTAGAAATTTAGTGTCTGTAGCCTCAACGGATAAGACCACTTTGGCTATCCGTTGATGGTGTAGCTTTACTTAGAAATAAGTCTAGTGTTGTAGCATATTTCAGTCTCTGTATTTAAAATGTAATTCTTGGAAGTTGAGAGAAACTATGAGTCATGTTGACTACTAGATGATATGCAGATAGGAAGGCCAATTGTAAATACTTCATGCCTTGTAATTTTGTATAAGTGAAGTGGTATCAACGGATGACTTAAAGACCTTCAACGGATGAGAAGCTAAGCTTCAACGGATGTCTCTAAAGCTTCAACGGATAAAGTCATCAATGGATAACATCCTTCAACGGATGAGTGCATCAACGGATGAAAGCTTCAACGGATAACATCCTTCAACGGATGAGTGCATCAACGGATGAAAGCTTCAACGGATGTTCTGATGATTAGCCGTTGATAAGGGGTAGTTGTACCTACAGACAGAGGCACATGGGTTGATAGAGACAACTGAGATGTGGTAGCCGAATTTCAGGAACAACAGAAAAAGCAGCCGTTCTTCTCTAGTACAAAGATGCAATAGTCAACAAAGTACTGGAGTGAACAGGAAAAGAAGCAAGTGAAGATCTTATTTTATTACTGTATTTTATATTGTTCTTCACTTGTACACTTGGTAATATATAAACCAAGTAGAAGCTAGTAATTAGATGTGAGATTTTCCAGAGCTGTTTAGAAAAATATTGAGAGAAAATTCATCTAGTTTGTACTAGGATGCAGCTGTGATCAACATTGTTTAATCACAGATTTTCTAAAATACCATCTCTGGTGGAACAACAAATCCACCAGAAAAGTTTTTAAGGTCTGTTGTGTTCTTTACATTTGTGCTTGAATATATATCTGTCTGTATTAGCTTAAAGCAATTCACACACTTGTTCTTCTTGAACACACAACTTTCATAAACTGCTCAAAACTTGAAAAAGTTTTGAGATTTACATTAAACCCCCCTTCTGTAAATCTCATTGTTAGTCCACTAGGAATAACAAGTCATTTCTTCACTAGAAAACTTAGAGTTATCGACAAGTCTACATTCAGTAGAGAACTCTGAGTTATCGATAAGTCAAAGTGAAGATGTGAAGACTAGAGATCTCGACAAGATGAAGACCTCTACAAGCCAAGCTTAATATGGAGTGCTAGAGATCTCGATAAGCCTATATACTTATCGAGATGTCAAGTGTTCTATTAATTTAAACTGGAGATCTCGAGGTACGGTCTCAAAGTACAGAATTGCAGATCGGTTCAATATCCAAGTTAAACAATCAACAAACAATCCAACAGCTGGATTGACAAGTCTACAAAAAGCAGCTTGAAGAGTGTGCAAGATCAATGACAAAGATTAACTGACAGAGGAAGATTAAAGTGAACACGGGATGCTAAAGATATGCTAGGCCAGAAATGGAAGATTTGTTTTTCTATAAATAGAAATGACAAGTGACAATTTAGAAAAGCTAATAGCATGTTTATTATCCACTGTGTAAACCAGTAGTTAACTGATTTATAAAGTTAACACTGGTCCTTTAGTTAATGGTAACAATTAGATCAAATCTCTTGTATCACTCTCAAGAAGAAGCTGAGCTCTTTAACATCAAAGAGCTTAGAAATTTTATAGCAAAACAATCTTAATTTTACTATAAAATTAAGTGAGTTTTGAAAATCTATGTTCTTTAATTTTTACAAGTTTAAATTCTGCATGAACACTTTTCTATACAAGATTTAATTTACTTTGTTCAACCATTAACTTTCAAGAAAATCCTAAAATCAGAAAAACACATTCACCCACCCCCTCTGTGTGTGATTCATTACCTAACAAGTGGTATCAGAGCAAAATCTGAAAGTATACAAATTCAAGATCTTGGAAGAATGAATACACAGAAAATCAGTAGCATCAAAATTCCTACTTTTGACAAAGCTAACTACACTCTTTGGAAATAGAAAATGATGTTGTTTATCAAGATGGCTAATCCACTCTACATTCAGATCCTCAAGAATGAACCCTTCATTCCTGTGGTAAGAGTTGAGGAATCTACAGATGGAGATATGGTCATACCAGCTCATTATGCTCTTAAAGATCCAGCTGAGTATTCTGACCCTAAAACAAAAAAAGTATCCCTGGATAGCAGCTTGTAATTGATATTGATTGAGTCACTTGACAATGTGATGTACAACAATATTGTTAACTGTGACAATGCCAAGAAAATATGGGAGAAGATTGAAATACTCTGTGAAGGAACTGAGGAGGTTAGATCTAATCAAAGAAGGATACTGATTTCACAGTATGAGGGTTTCATGGCTAAGCCTAAGGAAAGCATTATCGATGTGTTTGAAAGATTCAATAAGCTGATAAATGACTTGCAGCTTCATGATAAATACTATGAAGCTGAAGAGGTGAATCTAAAGTTCTTGCTTACTCTCCCTGACCATTTGGAATGGAAAATCTCAGCAATCAGGGAAGGGAGAGACTTGAGCAGAATAACTCTGGAGTTCTATATAGAATTCTCAAAATATATGAACTAGAGATGATTCAAAGGCAATCGTTGAGGTCTGGTCAAGGACATGTTGTGGATGGCTCAAGTGCCTTATTGTAAATGAAAGCCAATCCTTCAATGATGAACTAAGATCTCAAACTTCAGTTGCCTCAACAAGTGGGCAGAGAACAAATGATTCACAAGAGCAAGTCATACTAGAGTTGGAAAAGGATGAGTTCTACACTCTTGAAGAAATGGATGAGCTAGATCAGTCAATGGCATATTTAGCTAGAAAATTCTCTAACATTAGAGTAAAGAAGCCAAGGTACTTCAGAAGTAAAGGACAATCTTTCAACAAAGATAACAGCTGGAAAGAGAAAGGGAAGTACAATTCTGACAGCAAGAGTGGTTACAAAACTGGATCTGTTGACAGATCTAATATAAGGTGCTTCAATTATGATGAACTAGGCCACTTTGCTACAAAATGTTGAAAACCTAAGAAGGTAAAGAAAGACAAAGCTTATCTTGAACTGGAAGTAAAGTATGAAGCTTTTCTGAAAAAGCAACAGAGCAAAGCTTACATTACGGAGGGAAAGAGTTGGGATGATTCAGATAATGATGAAGATGAGGAAGTTGGAAACTATGCTCTAATGGATTTGGAGCAAGGTGAATCATCCTCATCAAAAGCACAGACACCAACTTTTACCACCATTTATTTAAACGTGAATCAATACAAGAAAACTGTTGAAAATATTAACACAAAAATGTTTCACATTCACACAAGCATGGTTGCTGCTAATGAAGAAGTTAGCAGATTAAAAAAGATAATAAGAAGCTCGAGAGTGAGAAGCAAGAAACTGAATTATTGCTAGTTGAGCTTGAAGCTTTAAAACAAGAAAATGCTTATCTCAAGAACAAGCTCAAGTGTGCAAATGAAATTGAAGTAGTGTTAAGGGAGAAGCTAGAAAAGAATGAAGTAAAGATGAAATCTTTCAGAAATGCATCTGAACTGGTCGGACAGTATCATGAGAAGAATAAGCCATGTGCAAACATTGTTATTGGCCTTGACTATGATGACATGAGTTACAAAAAGAAAACTGTAGGTGACAAAGGGAAAGCAAAGAAGACTGAGAATGCTCCAACCTTTTTGAAAGAGGTTAATGCACCTATATTCAAAGCATGTCTAGTCAACTTCAGTGAAGAAGAATTGATTATCAAGCAAGAAATTGCTGATGAAGATAAAAAGAAGAAAACTGAAGAATCAGTTCAGACTTCCACTACTGAAGATAAGCTCATGAACAAACAAAGTCCCAAGACTCATGTTCAAGAAACCAAAACTGAAGATGCAAGAAAGAGAAAGAAAAATAGAAATAGGAAAATAGGGATAAACAAAAGCAATAATTTTGCTTATGTTGCAAATGCTCCTAGAAAGAATTGTAAAAAATATGGTTCTTCAAATCATCTAACTCACCTTTGTAAAAAGGTTGTTAGCAAGCCAGCTGAAGGAACTTGCAAATACAATGAAATAAATTCAAATGATCCCTATTCATTCTGTGACAAGTTTGACTGCATCCCTTGCAACATGAAGGTAATGAAGAGTTGCCACAAACTGAGAGTAGACCTTAAAGAATCAAGAAATGAGTCCACATCAGAAGGAAAACATGCACAACAGTCACTGAATTATGTTTCTTCTAAAATAACTCATTCTACTTCTACTGAACAAGTTACCAAGAAGAAACTACCCAACACTGCTTGGGTTTCCAAACACACTTAAGACTCATTGTGTGCAGGGCAAGTGAAGAAAGTCATCTGGATCATAGACAGTGGATGTTCTAGGCATATGACTGGTGGTAAAGCCTGGCTATCATAGTTTAAGGAGAAAGCTGGCCCATTGGTGACCTTTGGATATAACAACAAAGGATTCAAAATGGGATATGGCAAAGATTGTTCTGAAAATGTTGTCTTTAAATGATGTATCACTGGTAGCTGATCTTGAAGTGAGTCTTTTCAGAATTAGCATATTGTAGACAATGGTCTCAAGTCTTATTCAACAAGAAGAATGCACTGTTATCAGCAAGAAAATTGGTGAAGTTGCTCTAAAAGGAGCAAGGAAAGGAAGCTTGTTTGTTGAAGATTTTGACTCAACAAATAAGGATGGTATTTGTTGCTTCTATACCAAGGTATCAGGAGAAATAAACAAGCTCTGGCTTAAAAAAATCTGTCTCACTTGATTTTCAAGAAAATTAACACCTTGTCAAAAAGAAGTTGGTAAGAGACATGCCTAAGATGGAGCTTGCTCAAGTTGAAGTTTGTGAAGTCTGTCAGACTAAGGAATTGAAGAAACTACTCAACAAGAGAATCATGGAAATGGAAGCTCATCTCATACACCTGAGTTTGATTGCACAACCTCATGGGGAGAAAGAGGGTCTTCAGATACTGGAAGAAAGCTCAACTTGGGATTATGGTATCCTAAGGGAATCAGTTTTGGAGTTGTTGGTCTCACATGTACAGATTTTGCTAGAAGGAGGGCTGACAAAAAGAGTTCCAATGGAAGGTGTCAATTTTGTCTTTCAAAGACCCGTATCCTGATATAGCATTAAACTCACTTTTGTACCAATTGAAAAACAATTAGCTGACATTTTTACTAAACCTTTGGATGAAACAACTTTCACTAGATTTGTAAGTGAAATTGGATTGCTTAATTCTTCATCGTAAGGCAAGAACTCAGCTAATGTTTTGCAGTAGATTAATCTTCATTAAATTAAAATTAATTTGATTAAATTGGAAATTAACTGAAATATGAATTATAAATATTTCAGAAATCTCTGTATCTTTGTTTTTCAAATTCAATTAACTTGGAATTTTTCAAATTCTAAGTAAACTGCTCGATTGTTAATTAATATTCTTAATATGTAAAATTAACACAAGGCAGAATTACAATAACCAAAAGTATTTAAAGAACTGAGTTTTCGATAAGTATAAATTGACTTCTCGACAAGTCATTTTAGGACTTCTCGAGTGAGTCCTCGATAAGTCAATTTACTGACTTCTCGAGTGACTTCTCGATAGGCTTAAAATGACTTATCGATAAGTCCTTGTAGAGTTCTTTAGTAGTGTTCATTCACAGAGTTCTCTACAAGTACAATTTTGACTTATCAATAACTCAGAACTGAGATAATTTAAGTTGATAAATTATTTTGGTAAAATACTTTTGGAAGATTTATTCTAATTTTATTTTGAATTTATTCAAATAAAAGTTAGAATTAGTTCAGTCCACTTTTTGGATAAACTGAGTATTTATTTGACATTTCGATAAGTCAAGTTTGAGTTCTCTATAATAGTAATTTAAAATGACTTCTCGACATGTACTTCACTTCTCAAAATGACTTCTCGATAGACAAATTCCAAATGTCTATTTTGAGTTCTCGACAAGTCATCTTCTTTTACTATAAATACCCAAACTTCTCGATACATACTCTTACTTACAGCTTTCGAGATCTAAAGTGACCTAGCTTTCAACCCGAAACCGTCTTCTCTCTCATTTTTCATCCTTTCTCAGAAATTTTTCTTACCCATTCATTCTCATCAATCAACAATGGTCCAAAATATTGCTAGGAAATCTATCCCAGAGAAAGGAACCAACTATCTTGCTTTCACTGATGCAAATCAAGCTCTTGATAGTTTCAAAGGGTTTGTGAAGCTGCTGTCTGAATCCTATCTTGCAGGTGCTTTGACTGCAAATCCAGTACTGTATCTAGATGTGCTGCATGAATTCTGGACTACAGCAGTAGTGAGGACTAATATTAATAAAAGCTTTCTCTCTCTATGGTGGTGACATGCACAATTGGAGGCTAATGAATAGAATTTAATGACCAAGATGTGAATAGAGCTTTGGGGCTGCCAACTGAGAATCTGGTGGAGGTACCAACTCCTGATGAGCTGACTGAGTTCATGGACTTCATCAATTATGGTGGGAGAATCAACCTGTCAAGCTTAAACAGAACCAATCTAAGGAAGGAGTGAGCATTCATTTTTGACTCTATAGTAAGGGCCTTTACTTGCAGAAAAACAGGATATGACAATATCTCAAGTGTTGTGCAAAAGCTAGTGTAAAAAGTTGCCCACAACAGACACCTGAATGTTGGTCTACTGATCCTGAAAGAACTTGCAACCAGGCTGATTATGCCTCTGACAGTTAGAGGTAAGGAAATTTTATTTCCTAGATTTATTATGTCCACTTTAGAAAATAAAGTAGCTGACATACACCTACTGAATGGTATATATAGTACTAAAATACGCAACTGTAAGCAAGTGTCCAAAATAATATTTGGCTCATTTACTACAAAGAATAAGGTGAATGTAAGTCTGAAAATCACTCCATTTATGTTGGAGAGATTTAGGACTTACCTTATCCTATGCCTGACATGAGATCTAATGCACAATCTATTACAGCTATGATTCCTGAACCTGTGGAAGTACAAACACAGGATCACCAACAAGGATCTTCCAAGATGCAACCATTCTTTCACAACCTTTAGAAGCTAGAAAACCAACTACCTCATCTTCTCAAAAAGGTGAGGTCAGTAAAAAGAAGAGAAATGGGATAGATCTAGCTGTGATAACTGAGAGTGGTGAGGAGAGAGCTGAAAGAGAACCACCTCCGGTCAAAAGATCCAAAAGAAGTAAACAAACTGAGCTGACCACTCTATCCTCCTCTACATCCTCCCAACAGGATGTAGTTGTAAAAACAACCAGGAGTGGATCTGCACAGCCTGCACAAGAAGCAATTCAAGTGTATGGTATGAGAAATAAGGAAGGCACACATTGTGAGAGCACATCCCTTGAAGCTCCCTCATCTATTCAGGGGGGCTGCCAACATTCACAACTGAGTAACAATCTCTTCTATCTAATATTTCTTCCATTCCAATTCCACTTGAATCTATTTCTCAAGTGCACCAAAAATCAAGTGACTTAGCTCGAGAAGCTTTGCTCACCACCCAAACACCTCATTTAGATGGTGAGAGGCTACATGCTGAGGCAGACCTTGATGACACCATCATAAATATGGAAGGTTCATCAGTCTTTACTAAAGACTTCATAGATGCTTTTAATGCACCTTCATGTACAAAACAGTCTTCACAGACTGAAAGGTTTGAGGGTAGTACTCCTGAGGGGGAGCTATCTAAATCCTCTCTAATTCAATTAGAGGTTCCTTATGAAGGAACAACTCCCCTCACAACCCTAGCAGAAATTGCCTCTGCAGTTGAAGCTAGGAGTACACTTGCCCATGATCAAGCATAGCACATTCAGGTGCCAGTGTGTTGCAAGACACACAAGGGTTTGAGGCTTGTTTACATGACAGTAACCCAGTCAAATCCCCTCCTATTCAATTGGAGGTTCCCACTACAAGTAGAGGACAACACACTATCAAAACCACAGAGTAATCTGTGAGTCAAACTATGATCTCAGTCACAGGAGTTTCTGATGAACCATCCATCTCTCAACCTCAACAACCTCACATACTCTCTCAATGGCTATAAAAATCTGTCTCTAAACCAACTTCTGTAGATGATTTACTAGTAAAGCTGATCTCTAGACTGGCCAACATCTCACAACATCTTCTGACTTTAGACATGAGCAACCAAGATTATCAAGCCATCATGCTTGCTTATAATGAAGAGGTTGAGGAGCAAAAGGAGAAAATTGTCAATGATGCTGAGCCAGATGGGAATGTGGATGCATGGTTGTCTGAGGACTTTGCCTTAGAGATGAATCAAGTTCTGGCCAGATTTAGAGAAGAGTATGTTACTATTCTGGGAAGCAATGCAAAAGACTTGAGTCCAAAAGCTGTCTGTGATGCCATTACAGATGTATACAAAGCTCAGCTCAAAGCATTTCATCTGTTTGGTAAGGCTCTTGAAATCAAACTCACTGGCCATGAAGACAGAATCAAGAAACTGGTGAATGAGAAAATGGACATGATCATACCATCTCAAGAGAAGATCTCTTCTAAATTCAACCATTTTTTTGAGCAAATGGCTAGGATGAATCTTACCTCTATTGAGAAGGAAGTCGAAAACCTCAAACTATCCTTCACCAATCTCCATGAAGTGATCCATAAAAAAATTACTCACTCAAATGAGATCAAGGTCCAGCTGGATCAACTTCACCAGAGCAGTTATAAACCCTCAGCTTTGCTAGTGGAAGGGATCAAAGAGGCTATAGAAGAACACTTTGGCACATCTAGCAGCTCTTATCAGCCTGGATCCACTTCAACAAATCTGCAAATTCAGTCTCTACAGGGTCAAGTCACAACATTGCAAGACTCCAACTCCTCTCTCACTACACAAGTTGAGGCTTTGACATCTCTTGTCAAGAGCCAACTGACAGATCTCAAAACTCTGGTGGATTCCCATTAGCATCTTCAAATGCAGAATTCTATAGCTTTAGGAGCCATCATGGTTAACTCAATTACCCACTACCTTCGTGCCTGAACAGCAAGCTGAAATCCC